>NC_031776.1:20355510-20658933 GCF_001522545.3 Parus major
TGAAACAGGGAATTTGACAAAGAAGGAAAGTCCACAAGCTTGCCTGGAGGCAGATCCAACTAGCACCTAGAACATAACATGGGACTAATCTAAAGTAATTCCCTACCCTGCTACTAACAGAGATTGAGTAATTACAAACCCATTTTTCTATCAAATGATTTTTTCCTTTGGGGAAAAAAATCCCAAACTACCATATGGTCCTGACAAATATTTCTACTGATTCTACCTAATGTTTATCAATGCAAAGTAATGTTATTTTTCCATAAAAGAACAATACCCCAGGAAAACGTACATAAATACATAATGACACATACAGATATTTAATTCATCTTACACCTGCTTTGAGAGACCTTATCATAGAATGTCAGAGAACAGATTTCTTCAGTCTACTCACTGACCCCTTACTCCCGTGGGGTCATAGTCTGATTTGCCTTCATCCTGGGACATACCTCTGCTGTGCGCCCAGACTTGGTGGAGGACTTTGGATCGCCTGTAGAGAGAGCACATGCCTAGTCTCTACCTTGGACCTCCTTCAAAGCCCTTCTCCCTAGGTATTTCTGCACCCTTTCTCTCTGTTTTTCATGATTGTATAAAGCTTAATAGGACTCTAATCCATATGGCCTTTTCTCCCTAATTCCATGAGAGTGTAGGAAGGTGAAGCAATGATATGAGAGGAGGCTGAGGCTCCCTGCCCAAACTAGAGAAATCCACTTACAGAAAGGACCCTTCTGTGTACAGATCTGGTTGGCCTGACCTATTTCTGGGACCTTTTTTTCCATTTTTGGGAGAGACACTATTAATTCATTCTTTCTTTCTGAGGAATAAGATAAGAACCCAGACACATTGATTATTAATCATTCATTTGGGGACTCTCCTCCCTCTTGACCAATGACATAATCTTCAGTGAACATTATGTATACTGCAATTGACATTTGCACAAAAAAAATCAGGTTATATTGTATGCATCTGCACTAATAAAAATAGTCATCTTTCAAATCCTCCTTTTCAAAGTCTCACTGAACAGACTTCAATATCTATATAGTATTTATTCTGACCTTCGCCTTTCTGATCTTCCTGCACTGGGGAACTGTACAGCAATACAATAAAATAGAAGAATACTTTATTAAAATACACATTTAGACTGAAGTCTTCAGAAGCTCCAAAGTTAGGAACCATTGCATCCATTTGGAGGATGGCTCTTCAAACCTCACAGGAATGCTGTGTATAAATGTCACTCTGAAAGCCTGTTGCATAATTATCTTCCAAACAGTACTACTGATGTGTTGTGTGATTGCAGTAACTCAACAATTCATCCCAAACTGAGTCTCTGCTTCTGCTTGTTCAAGATCCCTATTTTTGATATCATAGGTGATTTAATGCTATCAGTTGTGGTGACAAAGAGTCATCGACAAAGATCAGTCACTCCTACTTACACATGAGTCACTCTTCCAGCACGTCCTACTTCCAGAATTAATTTTTGTTTTTTGCTTTCGTTTGCTTTGGTTTGAGGGAGAATGAGGATGTATAACAGTTTCTATTTCAATTGCATAAGGTCTTGTTCTCAATCATAAAAGACATCCAGATACATATGAACACTTGAGTAATTAGGAGACAGATATGTTCACTACTGTTAGATTAGTTTAGGTAGAGATTCTGTTTTGGTTTTAGCGGTTGTAATGAAGAAACATCCAGGCTTAGAGCAAGCAGTTAGCTCCTGGAAATTCAGGCTTTTGTGGAATTATCCACTAGAAGTAAATCTCAGTACCCATGTTAAAATAATAATAATTAAATTGTATTCAAATAAATTGTGCGCTAAATAAAGACACATCAGTCTTTGACACTGATGGAGTAATCATGGAGAAAGCAACATGAGCCACTGCAAGATGAAGGGCAGTGGGAAATAGAACACTTCTGATATTAGGAGGGGCTCTGTGTCATTAGTATGTATTTTTACAAGTGTGGTAACTGCAGGAATCACAATGGAAAGTGCTGCATTTTGTTTTTAAAATAGCACCTTTAAAAGAATGCTGTTGCAGAAATTAACTTTATTTTAAAGATACACTCTTGGATGATGAATCATCAGGTGCTGCTACTTTAACAAGTGACTCCCTGCAGAAACAAATGTTGAAATGTAAGAAAAAATATTAGTCCTAATGATTTTTCTTGGAAAATATTGCTCATATAGTAATTTTAATTAAGGAATAATTTAGAACTTCTATATTTGTATTCCCAATGTCAAACTCTTTTGTTCTCACACTTACACCTCTGTTATTAATGTTAGCCATGGTTTGCAAAAGAGGAAAAGCTAGTTATCAATGAATAATTCAGGCTCCATAACTGTCAGACCTCATTATTTTAAATAAGGCCTGGTAGTTCCAGTTGTAACTGGCTAATTGCATCATTTAAACTTAAACTGTTAGAATATTTCATATAATTAACAATTTTTAAAACTTTTAATACATTCAAAACTACTGTAGTACATAGGGCAATCTCCTTTAAATCAGGCTGAAAGAACAAAGAGACATTAGAGTTGCGATACGAGTCCTCAAGTTGTTAAAATAAAAAGAAGAAAACCTGTGGTGAAATTGATGTATCCAGTAGTTAAAACAAAAGCCTATCATCAGAATAAAATTATGTCAAATACTTTAAAAAGGGGAAGATAAAAAAATTAAAGCACCTGAAACTAATTAAAATTAAAAAAATTTAAACACCTGAAACTTATGAATGAAGTTGTAACCTGATACCTGAGGGAGTTTTTGGTGGTATTTCCACTATCAGTGAAAATGTTTATTTTTGTGTGGCCATATTCTCTGCTCTGGTTTGTTTTCTGACAGTAAACATGTAATTCCTAAAGCAGCTACAAATAGATGCCATGATGAACTTCTAAAAAACTGAAGCAATGTTTTTGCAAAAGGATCCAAGGAGTTGTGGTTATTTTGTTAATAATTTTAATTTGTTGTTAGAAATTTGAAACAATATCTTAATTTTGAATCAATATTTACCCTTAATAATAGAGACTTGATAAATTGAGAAGGAAATACACTTTACATACACATTTCTTCAGAGTGTATAGCAAGCAGGAAGAGTCAAGGGCCCTTTATAAATCAAACTAATGTTAAAATATTGTTTTATTTTTCTCCTTTAGCCTCATTCTCAGACTGCATCCAGCAGACTTTTAAATGTATCCAGCAACTGTAAAGTGAGGAGTGTTAATGCATTGTCTTTTTAAATTTAAAAGTATATAACTCAGGCTTTCCCTGAAAAGTACTTGCATGTAGTACATTAAGATTTGCACAATAAAGATTATCCCCATTTTCCAGATGAGTACTCATGTTCAAGGTAAGAGATACATGATTTCTTCAGTTTCTGACTTCCCCTTACTTCTGAAACAAAGTGAGTTTATTTGGGGTTCAGTCTGGCTTACAGCTTTAATGGGAAGCTGTAAGAGAAAATATGGTAGACTACCTGAATGCTGTAAAAAAAGAAAAAAAGCTGTATCTTCTGTCTCTGGAATCATTCCAGCGTATTATTTCTTTCTTTATCTAATGAAAAATAAAATTAAAAACACCACAACTTTCAGCTCTCACATTGAAACTATAAATTTCAGCCCACATAGCCATTAAGAACATCATTAAGGCTGTGGAAGTTACACAGCAAGGGCTTGGATCTCATCCCATATGTAGCAGCCTTGCATTGCTGGATATCTTGTAAAAGCCACCCTTACATTTCTGCATCATACTGGAGGTCATTACAGAACACAGACAGCAACTGTGTGTGTTCTTGTGCCTGAGAGCAGAATTGGTGCACCACACAGATCAGTTTCCTAGGTTTTCCACATGCTGAAACTGAGCCATTTCTGCTTGTGCAAAAACCACATCGAGCAATAATTGGTCCCCACAGAGATACAGACTATCATATTTTCACATTCTTCTGAGATCTTAAACTCAAAGTTGAGGTTTCTTGGGAGATGTATCTCTTAAGAAGACAGGCAACATCAGGTTGAGTTTTGCAAATCTTTGCTTAAGGCAGATTTAAAGACTAAAAACATTTTTCCCCACCCCTCAATTCTAAACTCCCTCTTCATGGGAGGTTTTCACCTCCTGCACAGGAGTCACTATGAGGTTTCTGAAGGTAAATCAATAAGAATTAAAATTTTCCTTGTTACCTGTATTGGGATTGGAAACATTATAAGCAAGCTACCAAAATTGTAGGCTTGGAATGCCTTATTTTGATAGTTGCTAAATTTTTGGGGGGTAATCACAAAGATAATGGTTATCCCTTCTCAGGATGTAACAAGTGATATGACATAAAATACTAAATGATTCCTGCAGTTAATACTTTGAGTACCAAAGAGAAGTTATGCAATATCTGCTATGATCAGGTAATATAACATAAAGAAGGAGGTGGGAGAGATCAAAGATGATGCATCACATAAAACCTGGATGTATACAGTTGGCTGTAAATCTTCATCATATCCTTATGGATACTCCAGCACCATCAGCTCCAGAGTCCGAAGCTGCCCAGTGCTAGGGGGCACTTGCTTCTGGTGGTGGCTAAGACTAGTACTTTATTTGTTAGATTTCAAGTTGGCATTCTGAGGTGGAGGTGCCCCAACAGGGTCACTGCTTTGGCACTCAGTGCCAAAAAAAAACAACCCCTTTCATCTCTGGGGTTTTTATCACCCTACCTCTGGTTTGATTCCTTGAAGAATTGTTATTAAGTAAATGCTTCACATTTAACTGTTTGGGAAGCCACATTGTCAACACTTGGAGACAAAAGAATTGTAGAAGAGATGAACTGCTAAATAATGGAGCTCAGATGATGTATATATTGAAGCATATATATTTTGTATCATAGTATACCATTACATAGAATAATATTCACAACTGTATACAGGCACGACAAAATAATCTAACAGTATTCAAATAAAATAAATTCGTAAGGTTCAATAATAAGGCCATTAAAATCATAATAATTTTGAAAGTTATGATGTTACAATGATATTGCAATTTTAAATCCTGATACCCCTCCATAGTCTTAGTGTATTTTTTCCCCTGTATAATTTCATATCATTGGGATACAGTCAAATAAAAATTAGTAAAACAAGTTACATTTCAGAGGAAGAAAATATTTGCTCATCTTGTCTTGCAGTGTCTGGAGACTTCTGCAACTGTTTACTTGTTCACTTTCTGTAAGCTGTTGTCAGCTCAGCTGTCTGAACTACAGCTTCATTTTTAAATATTTTTCACTGAAAAAATACCAACTAAGTCTCTGAATGTTTTATGTCTACAGCCACATCAGATATCACAACAAAAAGGAAGCTTATGTCTTGAAATTACTCAGTGTTGGCTTCACCCTTGTCAAGGGCTGGCTCCCCATACAGAAACTGACAGGTTTAGGGTACACTAGATATATTTCATCAGTGAGAGGAATCAAGTTCTGTGTGTGTACAGAACATGGTCTTAAAGGCAGTGATTTCACTGACAAAAAACAGAAGACATCTTTTTCCTTCAGAGCTGTAGACACCTGACTGAAAAACACAGGGTAACCAGACACACCGTAAGGGGGAGATGCAAAGACAGTGGGTAGAGTGCTCCTACTGAGCATTTCCATTCTGAAGGGCCATTCAAATGCCTCTCTACAAAAAAACCTGAATGTAAATAATGTCAACTGTCTATGAAAGCAGGTGATTTAGGTCACTGAGCAGCGTACCTTTGTTAAATTATATTATTCTTTCAAATACTCAACTTACATCTGAGCTATTCCCTTTGATTGTCTATAAAATCTTCTCTAAGGAGAACTATCCACTGCTTTAGAAAGGAAAGCAAACAAATGGAGGCATTTTATCCATTGAATATTGGAAAAAATGTCAGGTAAGGAAGACCACACATGATCTAGCCAAAGGAGATCTGAAACTAACTGCAGGTGATGAGAAGGTAATGAAATGCATGTGAGTATCCCTGAGAACTGTGGGAGTGGGACACGTTTTTATTATTGGCATAAAAATATCACCAAATGTCTCATCATTCTTAGCTCCATTCTTATTGCAGGAAAAAAAAGACTGGGTAGAGGATGGTGCCGGACAAAGCAAAACCTAATTCGGTAAAGAGTATATAAATGCTGGAAATTCAGTTAAATTTCAAGCTCACGTTTCACTCTTTGGATTGAAATCAGGCAAAAGTTTTGCTCAAGGATCTTGGAATTTCCTTGTGTCTTTTCTCCACAGTGACTGGCAGTTAGACCTACCCAACTGGGCCAAGGAAGCTTCTGAAATTTTTACTTTTGCCAGACTTTGAAGGAGAGAGGAATGTGGAACAAGCAACCTCTTTCTCCTTCTTTGTTTTGACTCTGACAATCAGATCCAGTTGCAGACTGTCCTCAGAGGCCCAGAGACTGTGATCTTTCCTCTTTTAGGGAGTCTGCATGTGAAATAGGTCCCCAGAACCACACTGACCCCCCAATTGACAGAATCTTGCACAGCACTCCAGGTTTGCTGTGGAGGAAGTCTTCCCTCGTTACAGACAGCTACTTGGGATGTCAAGGTAGGGCAGCAGCTACCATTCAGTGTGGCATCTGTTGTGCAATGTGGCCACTTAGGAGCTTAGAAATCCTGTAATCGAATGTATTTCAGTACGGCAAGATGCTGTTACTTTTCTCTGTTTTAGTGCAAATTAGAGAGAACTCAGCTGTGGCTAAATACTTACTGCTTTTTACTGTGTTTTCAACACAATCCTTTTATGTGTATGTACATCTCGCCTGCAAACATTCCTACACACTCAACAACAGATGCATTGAGGATAATTCTGCCAATTACAAAGCTACTAGGAGAGCTGTAGTTGAACTCTGAGTATAGAGCAGCCAGCTGAAGTAGACAACAACAATTTCTGACACAGCCAGTCACAGCTGACATTTCTGTTCTTGATCCACTGAGTCATCTGAATCCTGTAAGAACACTCATCATGGAAATAGTCTGAAACAGAAAAATAGTCTGAGCTCTCCTGCAGAATATATTCTTGACCCAATCTGTAATGTTAAGAAAGGGCTCTGATAGCTGCATATATTTTTCTTCACTTGTAGGTAATAGGGGTGCACTGCTTACTGGTCCTAGTCCTTGTGGTCACAGTGGGATTGTCACGGTTTTATTAGTTACTTTTGCACTTTCTGATGTTCCTGTAAAACAACATTCTGTTTCAGGAGATGTGCCTGTCAAGGAAGCAGGGAGAAGGTGGATGACATGATGAGTGGCTTCCAACACTTTGTTTATGTCTCCACGGGGTGGAAGCATTTTGTTAACTCTGCACTCTCAATGTGGATCAGTCACTGCTGCCAACATAAATAATTTCAAATATTTCACTGAGAATTGCTGCAAAGCTACAGGAGATTTTCTGCCTATGTGATTGAGATTGTGTCTCCTTTGATTTCAACTTGATTTAATTTTATAGAAGGAGAGGCAAATATAGGATGAGTGTTAGTGCAGCCCTGCAACTTGCATTATTGATACTTCCAAACTGTCCAGTTCAAATGGGGGCAGAATGTTAACAGAACTGAGAGTATCAGTCTAGTGGCTGAAGGACAAAAATAAGCTGCCTTTTTGATCTTTGCTGGTCAACAAAAGCATGCTTTGCTAGCTCCAGAAGTCTTTCATGTGAGACAAAATGGACAGAGATGAAAACCCATGTCTGATCTAACACTTTGGCAAGCTTTATTTTCTTACACCCGCAGGAGAAGATTTCTGGCCTTTCAAAAAAATGGACAAAAGTAAATCAGAAGTCCCTTTCTGCAATGTAGAAAGTCACTGTTAAAGTTTATTCTGTGTAAAAAACATGCTCTGTATGCAGAATTATCATCCCTAAAAACCTGCACTCCTTTGAAATTAGATTGGTCAGAAAACCAGAGCCTCTGGGTATAAACCAAACCCTCAGTTCTCTAAATGGATCACAGTGTAAGATTTAGAAAAAATATTTACTGTACTTGTCATCACTTTTCTGGTGTTTTTTTTTGAGAAACTGGATCAGGCAGAGCTGTAGCCTGATAAATTTCTCTAACCACTGACTTGGAGTACATATACCTGAAACTGAGCAAGTAATTCAAAATAATTTTTCAGATAAATTCATTTTCTTATTTATTTTCTGCATGTAGAAAACCTGTGAGGAAGTAATGGGTTCCATTAATTCACTAATTGTTTGAAAGCACTCCACATATTCAAAGTGATATTTTTATTACCTTAAAATGGAGTGATCGGAAATAATTTGTTGAGTTATTTGCATTAAATGTCTGTCCCTGCTTCGATGAGCTTTTCTGTCATTGTGAAGATAAGAAGATGGGAAATCTCTGAGGCTTTTGTATTTTCAGACAATGGGAACAGATTAGGGACAAGAAAGAGAAAATGAAGATTAGGGGATTTTAGAAAAATAAACCTGTGTATTGCTGTTGGTTTTCCTGACAGAAAAAATGGATTTTTTTTTTATTGTGGTACATTTATTTCTGTCATGTTTAGAACCCATGCAATGGTCTGTTATTCTCTGTGGGTCACTCAGGTAAGGCAAAGACAAACCCTGCTGCCCTGGACTTCAGAACAGTGCAAAGCAAAGAGCAGGTGAGAGAGTTTCATGGGAGAGGGGATGTCCAACTCAAGCTTCTCCTCTGTTACTGTTTTCAGCCTTCTTGACATTTCTCAAAGTAAGCTGTATTTCAGATTAGTAGCCCTTGGCAGTAGGCTGGAGAAAGATGAGATTTTAGTGTGATAAGCTACACAGGCATGGGGGGAAAGCAAAGAATATGTGTGAAAAATTGAAATGACAAGGTCATGTTGATAGCTTGGTTGTGGGAGCTGCCACGGTAGTTTGTTGCATTATGATTAGAGATGGGCCAACTAGCATGAATGAGATGAGAGCTGGTTTGAACCTTCATCCACTCCTCTAACCAGACTGCAGAGGAGCCCATGGTGAGGCTAAAATACATCTAGCACTGGTACATTTGGTTTCTCAGCATTATTTAATGAGCTTCTGCTTCTGACAATTTAGCCTAGAATAGGAAACGGGAATCTAGAAAAATTGTCAGGACATTAATCCAGTCTAAAATCCTTCAATCTGGAAAACTTGATTGCATAAAACCACTTAAAGACATTTTCATGCCATTCCCAGACTTCCATCTGTAAAAAAGAGCTCCATATCCCTGTTAATAACCATCCTGTTAACAAAATGAAACAAAGTCTGCAAAGCTTTCAAATTTCAACACGGGGTCTTTTTAATTATGAAGCCCTCAGATGAGATGCCAAGCTGCTGTCAAAGGGTGAGTGTGAGAGTAGTCTGTGTACGAGGACTTGCAGTGGGAACTGCACTGAGCTAGGCGTACGATCCCTCTGTCAGCTGTTTCTCTTCTCTTTGGCTTTATCCTGTGGGAAGTAGCTTTACATTCAGATTCAGACTACAAGGGATTCTACGAAAGCTGAATTTCTGCACTGGCCGTGCTTATTCTGCAGTGTGTGTCACACTCCCCGCAGTGAGGGCTAAGTTCTCCCTATTTTGTGCAGCCTCTGTCTAATGCAGACAAAATTCCTCTTCTCACAAGGATTCCAGGAGAAAGCAAAGGCAGAGAGCAAGGGCAAGTGGAGACAAGCACTGCAGTTTACCTTGGACTCCCTGTTTTGAAACACTTGCCAAGCTCACTGAGGTAATAGTTGTGATTTGATTGAATAACAAAATCCATATCCAGCCCATTTCTCCAAAGTGCAGTCAGCAGCGCAGGATTCTTCTCTTCCTTTTGCCTTAATAATGTCACTGCTTAGTTCTTGGTTACAGGTATTCATGATGGATACAGTGGGGCAGAAATACACAGGAGTCCAGAGTGTTTTGAAGTGGCTCTAGGAGTCACTGAAATAATGACCTATATTGGTGTTGGAAACTTTTTTCCTGACCATTTTCATCCTCAGTGTGCTTTACAGACCTGAGAGCTGCATCTCTTTGAACTGTGGCAATGCAGAGCAGAAAGCAGCTTCTCCAGCTGAGGCTGCAGGGAACACTGCTACGTGAGGACTGGAAGGATAAGCAGAGCTTCTCACCCATATCTGGATAAAGGATTGCCTCTTAACATGCTTTCCCTTTCTTCCCCTCCCTTCCACTCCCCTCCCAAAAGTATACAGCAGTGAAAGAAGGTAACCAAAGGCTCCTTTTCTCTTTTACTTGGAGGTAAATGGACCTGACCTACCTCTTAATGAAATCTCCTTTTTACACGATGAAGACAGCAGCTTGGAAAAACAGAAAAAGAAAAAGGTGGCTTTCTTCTTCATGTGTAAATTTTCTGTAAGGAAAATAAAACTTGAAATTAACCTTGTCTGTGATTTAAACTATGTGTATAGTTTATTATTTACCCCCAATTATTTTCTTAATGGCTGGGCTTCCATAGTTTAGTAAGTAGCTGCACTTAAAAGGACCCTCTAAGAGAGGTGTTTGGATTTTTTAACCAATTATGATCCATTTCTGCAGATTAAATAATGCTTCTGAAAACATGATGCAAGGCCTCAGAATATTGTCCATTGATACCTGCAAACTAAGTCCAGTGAACTCCTTATTCAATACCTTTTTGACTTTGTAGTTACTGCAGTCTGTTTTATTATTGTGATGAATTTGCTCATACGTAAAAATAACAGGCATTATATGGCTCTCTCTATATATAAAATACATACATAATGTTTTCTTTTTCAGGGAGTTTAAAGACACATGACTTCGATGTTACTGAAGATTGTGTCACAATCATCAAATGGAGCTGGTGCCAAATAAACCAGATGGAGCTTTCAATCAACAAACTGCATTTATTTTTGATATCTGTGGCTTATTTGTTACCCATGCACCTTTTAATAGGATAAGGTAAGGAAGAAACCTGCTCCCAGAGAAAAAAAGAGAGCTATTAGAAGCTCTCATCTTATTATTTGACCTGACAGCACAAATAGATGATGGGAAAAAGTCAAAGTACAATACCCAACTCCAAGTGGAAGAGATCTGTTTGATGCTTTCTGCTATAGCAGAAGGTGGCATGAGTAATTATTTCATCCTCCCATACTACAAAAAATTTCAGAGTATTTTTATTTATCTGTGCACATATTACTCATTAATTATTTTTGGTTACATTGCTATACTAGCACATTTCTTTTTTTGTCTCTTTGCTTGAACAAATATAATTGAATTGAATATATAGCTTTGCTTGTGTCTATATCAAATAGCTTTTATATACATCTTTGTATATACTGTATTACATTCTGCCTGTAGTACAAAAGAGATGAAAAGTAAGGAGTTTGATAGGTAGCCAATATGTGTCATTTTTTTGTATGATGTATGACATAAAAAAGCCCTATGGTTATGACTCACTTTGGTCTTCTAGAGACATAGAGAGACATAGGGAATATATATATATAACGAAAAAATAAACTCTTATTTAATTGCTTTTGTTTTGTTTTTTTCCAAATGCCTCTTTTTTGTCTCCTTTTTTTTTTTCATAGTGATAGTCCCTGTCTTTTCTGCTAAGTGAAGATGGATAATCCAAAATAATACTTCCCTAAGTTTCTTTTCACATTTGAATTTATGAAGACTATTGTATGAAAAATTATGTTGCTTCTCTGAAAGCTGTTCAGCTTTATGTGTAATTTCCTCTTATCTTCTCTTTATTCACATGTGTTCTCCTAAGAGAAGAAAAATATCTTTTTATGGCCTAGGGTGTATTTTTTTGTTGCTGAGACAGATGAAAATTCTGTATGGCAAATGCTCTCATGTTTATAGAGAACAAACAATCCTACACATTCCTTCTCTGCGCCTGTATAGCTCAGTCTCAATCACATGCCTGCACTTCTTTAACTTTGGAGACTTTCTGCCCCACTTGCATGAGGCTGCAGGTGTAGGTTGGAGCCTACTTCCTTTACCCTTCATAAAGAAGTTAGAACACAGAAATGAGGATTTTTCCATTTAATTTTAATTTTTATACTTTGATTTCCTACACAAAATTTTTGAACAAGATCTGAATTTTGCCTTACCATGTGGATTGGTAGTAGAATTTCATAGTAAGGAGCTGAATGAATTGCAAGGGGAGGTTTCCATACTTGATGCAGTAAATGCATTTAATATATCAGTGCAATTCATATGATATGTGATTTTCCAAAAAAATTTCTAATGGATGAAAGACTGAGTTTAAGACTGACATATGAGGATTCTTCCAAAGAATTCAGATTCTGCATGAGATGTTAATATCTGAGTATGGGGGAGTCACCTGTGTGGATTGATCTGGTGGGCTCAGTCCAGTGCCATTCACCCCTCTACATCCAGCACTGTAATCAGCAAGTCTCTACACAGATAGAAGAGTTAAGCAATCAGGATGACTTAACTATCTACTTGACCTTTAAGATCCCTTCAGAACAGGTTTGATCCACACTGATTTACTTTATCCTTCAAACCACCAGATCTGTATTAAAATCCTGATTGACCAGAAGTAATTATTTGGTGCCTTCTGTTAGCAATGTCCCAAGGCCCAACATGAAAACTGGGGGTGAAAGTCACAC
The DNA here is from genome assembly GCF_001522545.3 of Parus major. Taxonomy (NCBI): domain Eukaryota; kingdom Metazoa; phylum Chordata; class Aves; order Passeriformes; family Paridae; genus Parus; species Parus major. Next base: position 20,368,055 of record NC_031776.1, read on the forward strand.
CTTACTGAAGTCAAAGGGAGGATTGCTTTCAGTGGAACTGGGATTTCTCCCAGAAAACCATAACAGCAGTGTTTGGGTCCTATCTATGTCTGAAGGCACGTGGATCTTTCTAAGGTGCCCATCATATTATGTAAAAGGTATCTCACAAGCTACTCTTATATATTCATCTAAAAATAGGAGATTTTATAGAAAAAGTACAGTGATGAATAAATTATGTACTGGGTTACTACAAAACACTGTATCACCTGGTATGAAAATTATACTGTTCTGTCATTCCTTTGGTAATGAAAGACTTCACTTATTTGTATATTTTGTTTTTACTGAACATGAGGAATACAATACATTGCAGGAAAAATGCAAAATCAACATTAGGCAGTTCTCTCGCAGGCATAGGAGCAATTAACATAGACATTTGTGATAATGACCGACATATATCCTTGGATTTCCATAACTACTTCTTAGTAACTTTAGGCACTTAGTTTCCTGCCTTAAAATTCCTTCAAAGGAATTCATTTCCATAACCTGCCACTCTCTGGGCCAGATGAATCAGCTGCCTTTGTAACTCCCTGTTTTGTCTCTAGGGATAGTTTTCTACGTATATCTTGATCCAAGTAGGTTGGATTCTTTCCAAAAACTGCTGAGAAACTAGACTGACCTGAGTCACGTAGGTGAAGTACAGATATGCAGTTAACTCAGTATACATCAACTATTAGGTAACAAGATTTCTAGACCTGTCTTAAAAACATATTTGGCTTATTCTGATTTGACTGTAATTATGTCATGCATGAAATTCTATTTGCTTAGAGGCAATCTGTAAACAATTTTAACTACTCTCACCTATGTACCTACTCCAGATATTGAGGATGGGCTACTGTAGAATACTAGCACATGTGTGGATATGAATTCCTAAAAGAAACAGAATAAAATTATAGAAGACAAAGTTCTGAGAACACCTTTCCAAAAGCACTGCCATATCCTACATACAGCTTTTTTACTGAATTTTATACTAACATGGTGCTCCAAGTATGACATTGAGTGTTTACATTCACAGACAGGACACTTCCTCCAAAGCCAGTTCCTATTTTTGACATGCAAAACCAGAGAGGCTTCTTCACATATGGTTTATTCTTACCCAGCCAGAAACAGAAAGAAATGCCATCTAACATCTACTGGGAGAATGACAGCAATTTAAAATTTAGATAGTCAGCTGGAAATAGTAGAAAACTTACAGTCAGGCTTAAAAACAAAATAAATAAAATATTTTATAATTTATTATTTTCTATAAAGATATATAAACATATACATTACTATATATCATAATTATACATTGTATTAATAAAATATACAATATATAAATTTACATTTTTCTGTGCTATACTATAATATATAGAAAATATTTCATATCCATTTATATCAATTTTAAAGAGTGTGTTATAACTAGAAATAAGTTGTTAACTATAGTTATATAAATGATTATGGTATATTCATTTACATTATAAATTCCCCCATTCCCTGATGAATATTCCCTCTCTCTCCTGGGCAGGATTTCTGAGATATTATCACATGGTTCTATCATGGATACCTTCTGCAGGCACCAGTTTGCCACCAAAGACACTAATCACGGAAGAAAGTGGTATAGAAACTTGTATTGATGTTTTGCCTTTCCAAAGGAAGTAAATGACAGCAAAGCATATTTCAAGGTCTGGTTGCCAACATACTCAATTAAGCAGAGTTTGGAGGAGGAGGAGAAGGAGGAGGGGGATGGCTGGAAACTCCCAGTCATACTACAAATGACAGCTATCTGCTGTCAGAGACCTGGTGACGTTGAACCAAACTGTGAAATATGTGTAATTCCTCAAATATCACTGATGATGAAGCACCAGATTTTTATTTTTTTCCATGTGGATGTGACTGCTTTTGACCATGACAGGTTTTCATAAATCTGGTGTCATTATAGAACACATGACTTGTGTCACCACTGCTACAACAAGAGAAATCCATCACAGATCAAAGTGCCAGGAGAAGTCATATTCACTATATAAGCCCCACTTAAGCTTTCCAAATACAGCTTGAGTGGAATTTAAGTGGGCCATAGACCATGTTTCTGCTCCTATACACAGGCATGAATTTTACAATTTGAAAACAAAACTAAAATAAAAAGCATTTTCTTATATAACACAAAGCTATCTGAAGTCACAAGGCCATTCAGACCTAGATATCTTTGCCAATATTTTACCTTGAATGCCATGTTAGTTTTTGTAGAATATGAACCTAAACAATAAAACTTTCCAGTATTATTTTAATACTTCTAATATTAGACCTTCAGCCTATGTCCTATATTATATCTTTCTGAACAGAGCTGTCTGTAACATTCTCAGACCACAAGCTCTTTGAGCAAGGATCATGCTTACCTACTTGTTCATGTGTTGCATAGATTGTTGCAGGCTACAAACAATAACTTTTCTACTGTAAGATATTTCTTGAACTCTGAAAAATCCACATTTATTTATCTCTCAATGTAGTGTATATACATATATATGTATGTATACATATATGTGTGTGTGTGTATGTATATATATATATAAACTGATAAATATATACATTTGCTTACAGGAAAGTGATGGTGCTACTTCTCTCTAATGCTTCTAGACTTAGGCAGCCTCTTCATATTCATATTCACATTCACATTCTTTTTTCCCTTTCCAATATTTAAATGTAATGCTAACTTCTATTTTTAATGTGTTTTTTATAGTAAGCAAAGTCTAAGACACTGTAAAATAGCTATACAATTAAAAAAAAAATATAATGACTAATTTAAAGCCTACAGAGATATTTTTGTCATCCCATTCTTTGCAATGAGCAAAATCCTTTCTGTGATTGATTTCAGTAGATTCTAGCACCTACTTTCATTCCCAAAATTTAAACACATTGATTTTACTAAGTCTGCAGCCTATTATACATACTCGTTTCATGCAGTAAAGTAGGAAACTCTGTACCTCTACAGACCAGCAATCCCAACTGAGGTGTTTGAGTTAGCTGTGTGATCCTAAAGATCATTTTTATTCTACTGATATTAATTTCTCCTTATTTCAATAAAACAATAGAAAAGAAAATATTCTGTTCATCAAGGCACATGTATCTCATTTCATATAATATTTCATTTCAAATTGTCTTATATTATTCTCTCTGATTCTGTTAAAAAAAAATCACTATAGTGGGAGAAAGTCAAACTAGAGATTATATTAGGCTCAGGCAAATGGTATTCACCTTTTATAGTCCCTATGTTTTATAATGAAGATACTTCATTGAAACAATGATGCATACTTCAACAGTTCCCTGGAGAGCAGTGAATCCTGTTTGGAGAGATTCATGAATATGTGCATTAGCACAATCCAACTGGAACTTGCCCTTAAAAATGAACCACAAGAGAAGCTGATCAGTTCCCGCTTATGTATATAATCAGAAGGTTATCATATTATCTCCCCCTCCACAGGGAAAAGCAGATGCATATTCTTCTGCCACTAGAAGAAGAGAAATGCCAAAGAAAACAACAATACCCCCCTTCTAGGCTTTCAGCAACATCTACTCTATGAAACCAGAAAGACCTTTTACAACAAGAGGAGGAGCTTCTCTAAACGAGGATTTATATTGCATACAATTAGTCAGAGTGTAAACCTTTTAAAAAAAAATTACATCTGCATTAATTTAGTCAAGGCCATCAATAAACCAGAAGTGAGCTCAAAGACTGCTATAAATGGCAGAGAGATGAGACAAACATTTCACAGAGTCAAGGTTTGCGAAGATATACATGAAGCTCTGTGTCCTGAAGATGAATGAGGAACACTTGGCAGTTCTTGAAGCAGTAGTTTATTTAAAGTACAAAAAATTCAGTGAAAAATACTTCTGGCCAGCAGTTGGTGCCCAGCTTTCAAGAAAAATGGCAGACCACCACCAAGCTAGTGACAATGATAAAGAATAGTCACATAGATTTGCAGATTTATCTTTAGGTTTGTAGCAACCTCAGCTCCGTGAAAAAGCGTGTAGCGGTGAGACTCTTTACCACCTTTGAAAAGAAACTAAAAAGAGCTACTGCCTTATCATGGTGCATATTATTAAGTAGTCATTACACATACCAGACAGTAGCAATAAACTTTATCGTCCAAAATGAGCAATCATTTGATCTAGGCTTGGAAAGATTAAACAGTGCAACGAAACCGGAAAGCAAAAATGAAATTATTGATCACTTTCTGGACAAAATATACCATTTCCTTATTACCACCTCTTCTATAGCCTCTCAGTCTGTAACATTTGTATCCATTATATTGGTATCTAATTGTCCTAAATACAAAATAGATGTTGCTTAAAAAGATGTTCTCAATTTTATTATGGTCAAGAAAGATTATGATGCCATTAACTGACATGTTTAATTTAAGTTGTCCAAAAGTCATTATTAAGATATCTGTGAAAAATTTGGAGAAACACTTGCAAAACGTAGCTTCATGTCACCAAAAGCCACAAAGACTGTAGCTTTATTTTTAGGAATTTTTTTCAGGTCTATATCAGGAGTCCAGCCTTGTGTTTTGCAGCCCAAAGATCCCACATTCAAAAGCTTTCTGGTCTGTGGTGTTTTGTGTGCTGGAAGCAAAAAACACTGTGTCTCTATGTACTAGTTTGTCTGCTATTAGGAGAGAAGCATTATGCCTTCTAAATAAGATATATAGAGATGGCATAATTATACCCTCTAAAGAGGATATAATCTCATAATTGTGCAGCAGAGTTATCCCAGATTGCACCACAAACCATTCTTGAATGCCTGATAAACTAACACTGGGCTCAGCTAATAGTCTGGGAGTAATATTTTTACTTAAAAGCTGGTTTAATATTGAACACGTGTGTACACATATGTTGGTTTGTGTATATGAAGTACCCTATTTACTAAAACAGATCCTCCTATCTGGTTAGTTTTTATTCACATGCACACAGATATACAGAAACCAAGCACTTGAAACACTCAACTGTAATTTTTTTCCCCACCGCTAATAATGGCTCTTCACCACAAAAAAAGAAAAACACTTTTTTTTAAAAGCAGTGGTGGGGGGAAAGGCTAGCAGGTTTATTTTGCTTAACTTGCTGTGGTGTGTCACATTCAGCTCTAAACACTGCAGCTATTACCATATGTCATCAAATAACCAGCATAAGCAGCTGTGTTGTTCCTCACAGTGACCCCATCTAGAAGTTAAGAGACCAGGAGCAGGATGATACTTATTTCTAGCCCCACACAGTCATGCACATGCCTATGCACAGTTCAAGAAAGTTTTTAAATGAAAAGAAATATTTCACCCTACTGAATACTTCACCGCTCCTATGTCTTGTTTTTGCAGGATGCATCACTGCACAGAAACATTTGCCAAATATATGGGAAAACCCATTAAATTCTGATGTTTCTCTGGGTGCAGTATAGATACAACACAACAACTACATATATATTTTTATATCTATATATGCTTTTGTGTCTGGTGTTTGCTGAGTTTTTGAACTTGTGCAAAAAGCAGTTTTCACCAGTGTAACAGTGATGTTTAGTGAAGACAAAGCTTGTTCATCACAGCAGGGGGACAAAGGGGAGGGGAACAAAGGTCAAAGGGTAAATTCCAATTGCTGAGACATGTTTTTATGAGTTGAATCTTAACCATGTGATAAGCAGCATTCAGAGTCTGAGCAAAATGGAGTAAGGAATTTTACTTTTCTGGGGGAATGTTCACAAACCACTGTACCAGTTTGATATCTGGCTGACAAAAGCAGGGTTCTTGCTTTCCGGTTGTTGCTTTCTCCTTTTGTATTAGTTGTCAAATGGAGTGTTCTTAGGTGATTAACATGTTCCTTCAGCCTTTGGAAATGGAGAGGAAAATGAGTGCTTGGTTTCTGCTGTTATGCATGGCAATTACTTTTGCTTCACAGACAGAGTGCCTTTGATTCCCCAGATACACAAAAGGTGCTGGAGCTACCTTTTTGGTAGAAACAACATGCAAGAAGGAAGGGGCTTCCCTTATGTAGGTACAAAACCACTGTAGGCAGGAACTGCAAACACTGTGTGTGAAGGGGTAACAGCAGCAGCTGCTTCAAGGACAGGTGTAGCAGATTTTCCACTACCTCTTAAACAAATAGGATGGGATAAACTTTTGCCCTCTTGGCAGATCCTTTTCCTGGTGGTGAGCAACCCTGCTTCTCATCTTAGTATGTTTTCTCGCTGGCTACATGGTAGGAATGCAGGAATCCTGCATCCAGGTAGATGGTGTTAGGAATATCCTCTTGTAGGATGGATACATTAAATGTACCTGTGCTGCAACTGAACTGATGAAGATCTGCTAATCAGTCTCTGCACTGTCTATTGGTGGCTGAGCCAAAGGACCATAAAGGTGGGATTTTCATAAGCAGAGACACCATCCCCGCTGAAGCTACCGAAAAAATGTGTCATTAGAAGAATTTAATTAACTGAGTGTAAAAAGTTAGCTGGTAGCTCTATATTTTGCCTTGCTAAATCAGATACTCTGCTGATATTATTGTTTGATATAAATGAGTGCATCTACACCAGTTTATGCTTGCAAAAATATTAATCTGTTGGTTTTGTACAAGTTGTAGGAGTACTGCCAGTGATACCACAAATTAGGCCAAACAAAAATAATGAGCCACTTAAATGTTGTGTTACTATATATGAAAGAAGATTTAGAAAACAAGGTCCTCTCCTTGTCCTGTTCCTAAAGCTCTGCGAACACTGACAGTATTTTAATATAACCAGAACCCACCCACACTGTTTGATTCCTGTGTTTTGACAGACAATTTACCAGTTCCTCAGTTGCTCTAAATCTGCAGCTTCGTTTCAGTCACTGGAGCTACATCAGTTTATTCCACTTGTGGACCTGATCCAACACCTTCAAATAGCTACAGGAGGAGAAGATTTCTGACTATTTTGTCCTGCTTTACAGTATCTGCTCCCTATGTTTTCTCATATAACAGATATGACATAATTTTCCCACCAATTACTGTTACAACTACCATAAGTGGTGGAAAATATGTCATGCAAGCCTGATCCTAAAATAAACACCTCAAATGGTAAATGCTTCTGACTTTTAAGGACAATTGTCTTAAGTTCATACGATTATTGCTGAAGTTTGTACAGTGGTGCAGTACAGTCCGTTTCACTTCAACAATACAATTTATTAATGGGAGTAATTGAAATATATCTTTTGCCTATGAGCAGAGCTGTAACATTTGCATCCAAATATTGGTGATGTCACACGTCCCCTGAAGGTCCAAATCTTTCTAAGTGCTTCAGGGGAGATAAGAGAGATTAAGAGCCTGAAGAAATAGTCCTGTATGAGCTCTCATGTAAGCTTCATATTTGTCCTAGTAGAATCAAAGTGTAGTAATGGGGAATATTTTTCCACTTCTTAGGTTTTCATTGCAGTATCTTGCTTCTGTACCACTTGTATAATTGAGTTTCCCTATTTCGGAATGGGTTCACTTGACCCCAGAATAACCTAAAATATTACTAAATTATTTTCACCATTTTCTAAGGAAAAAATGATTTCCTTTACTCCTAGTGTCAGCAAATAATAAAATATTGTTGCTTTGCTGATAGCACGGCAGACAAAACCCATAAACCTAAATAGACTATTTGCAATGCTAAAAATTGACTCAAACAGAAAGCAAAATTAACTTTTTAATTTTGTTTAAAGCAGAGATATTAAATAATCTCCAAAGCCAAACACTGTTAAAAATCTTATTTTAAACTAGGGAGCATTTGACAGCATTGAAGGCTTCACACAGCTAAACAAAAGCTTTCTGAGGGAAGTTTCAGAAGGCATTTCTTTATGCTTTGTCCATATTCTAAGTGCCCTCTACTGCCAGAGGAGCCGTACTACAGAGAAAGCCAGCTCGGCTGCGAGAGGAACCCACCCAGGGACTGCTGGAAAGGAAGAATTTCATACTTGCCGGTACTGCTTTTCGGCCTATATGTAGCCGGACTCGAAAGCTATCAGCGATAAGATGTAGCGTTCTTTATAAGAACAAAAAGGAAAATTAATCCAGTGGTAAATGGAAATATGTAATCACTTATTTCTCCTGGCAATGCAAGTTGTTTGTTTCTGCAGCTTGCTGTACTCCATTGATTTCTCTACCCACTTGTGATGTCTCTTTCGGCATTTGAGAGGAACATTTCCAGGAGCAGCAGTGCCTGAGGCTCGGGCAGGTTTTTCACTGCTGCCCGCTGGGGCGCAGGGCCCGGCCCGGGGGGAGCGGGGAGCCCGTCCCTGTGCGGCTGCTGGGGGGCAGCGCCGGGGGAAGGGGAAGAGAGGTAATCAACACTGCAGGCACTCTCACCACGGAGGAAATCCTTCCTGGGGCACAGGGAGGTGCTGAGGCTGGACTTGCTCCCCTGGGAAGGAGCTCTCCTCCTGCCCGGTTAGAGCCATGCACGGCCCAGCCCTCGGTGAGCTGCTGTGCGTTCCTCATGTGCCATTGCGCTGCATTTCTCAGCAGAACCATTTCCATTTTTTTACCAAGCTTGTATTGTTCAACAGAAACAAAAAGTTTCTTAGGAGTTTCTGGGTGTTATTTCCACGTAAAGCGGTCAGACAGAGAAAATGCAAGTCTGCACTATGTGGAGCTGCAGATCTGATTGTGAAAATCAGTTCTGAAAGCGCAGTGGGGAAAAAACAACTCATCTATGACTCAACTTTGGCCTTTTATAAGTTAGAAGTGGATGTTTATGCATTCTAGATAGTCTTAGTACATTTAAAAATCTGTATTGTAGATAGTGCAAGAACATACATACACATATGTATGGTGTGTACATATATATACAAATATATGTGTGTGTGTGTGTGTGTGTGTGTGTGTGTGTGTGTGTGTGTCTGTATTTACTGTGTATTTGTGGTGATGGATAGTCCAATCACACTGGCCAAGCTGTGAACAAACATAAGCCCTAATACTGAAGTCCCTGGTCTCTGATCAGATTAACCCTTCATCTCCCAGCCCACCTGGCAATGCACTGGAATTCCCTGATAGATTCCTGTCTCCTGCAGAGGTCATTATGAGTTCAGGTACAGTCTCGGCATTTGAAAGATACAGGAATCCTTGAAAAGTGGGAATTATGACCATTTGTTGGTGATGTGGAGGACTTGCTGGTTACTGAAATGACCAATGCTGTGGGTGCAGCTCCATCGTGGGGACTATTGAAGCTGTTGGGAGTTCCCCATCCTGCAACAGCCAGAGCTTCATTATAAAGAAGTATCTGAGAAATTACATTTTTGTTGCTTTTTTCCTCTTTTTCTGATTTACAATATGAAAGACATTCCATAGACCTGTGTGACCTCAGGGTGATATTGAAAAACTATAAAAGCAAGAGCTCAGCTATATTCTCTGCTCTTCCTCATGAACGTACAGGATTTTTTTTTACAGGATATTCTGAAGTGCCATGTCCAACCTGGTTTAAATAAGGCAAGCTACAGGAGTGAGTTCGCTACTTTTTGGAAAGGCTTTGAAACCAGTTTCACTTGCAAAATATGGGATAGCAGTTTTTAATGATTTTTGATAAGACTTAGCAGAATTCTGAAAAACAAATAAAAAAATTGCAAAAAAAATAAAGTAAATTAAGTCTATAGATTCATCAGATCATGAAGTCAGTTCTTGGACTTGCTAGCTGAGATTCCTTAATAAGCAGTTCACATTGAAAGTGAACAAATTTATATACTGAACATAAGGAGGCAGGTGTCCTTAAAAATTTTTTGCTTCTAGAAATACTCTCATGTTTTACTATGCAATTTAAATTACAACAGCCATATGAGACAGAGCTGAATTACCTTCCACTACATATATATATATATATATATATATATATGACACTTCTGTGCATGTAAGACTTATGAGGCCTCCTGCACTTGAAAGTGCACTTTGTTTCCATAAGAGTAACTTTCAGCATGATGGTGATCCTTCAAGCTTTCCCAGGGCAGGACATCAGCCCTCATCTCAGTGCAGAACTCCAAATGCTCAACAGATTTTGTTGTTTGAATCTCCATGCTCAATTTGTTCTTTGTCTTCTGCTGAGAGTGGAGACAAAAGTGTTGATAATTTCCTACCTCTATTGATGGATTTTGTTCTGGATGCAATAGTTTGAGGTGACAGATTTTACTATGGGAAGAAAGCCAGACACTAGAGCTCTTCAATATAGCATAGGCATTATAGGCAGACTGAACAAGAAGCTGTGATTTCAAGTGGAAAGTGGACAAATTCAGCTAAGCAAGAAACTATGTATAACACCAAATTATACACAGCTCTTCTCCAAGTAATACAAACTCCTAGCATCTTCAGATAAAAACATGATACTTTCAAGGAAGTTACTTTAGTCAAGCAGAAATGATTTGGTTTACTACAGAGGTAACTGGGTAGAATTTGGTGGCTTCTGGATGTCTCTTTAGATGCTGGCTTACACTGATTGATGGCAAAAGGTCAGAACTGATGATATTCAGTAGACCTGTCTAGCCAGAGCTCCATGAACGTTAGTGCATGGAGATGCACTAGATATTAATGATATTGGCTTCTCACAGCCTGTGCCAGATTTGATTCAGGGACTAGATATGAAAGGTGCATGTAATGAGATACAAAAGTGACTGCAAGCAATTTGCTTCATCTTGAAGTCTGGTAGTTTAAGTGGGTCACTCTCCAGTGGTGGAGTTTGATTTGCCAAGAATGGTACAGTTCCTGTCCTGGAGTGCTGGCCAAACCACCACAGGTGGCTGAAGAAATCCAGGACTGGGCAAACTAGCCAGCAGCAGACTGAAGCCACTGCTAAAAAATAGAACGAATACATACAGCAAAATCTAGCAGTATGAGTGGAATGGAAAAGCATCAAAGACTGGTACTCCTGAGCTATTGTCTCAATGTTTCCCAGCTGCTCAGGCCAAGCATTCCCAGCAAAGGATTCAGAGATGCCTTCTCATCACTTACCTTTTCCTTGACTGGCTCACCATCCTCATGTGGGAGCCACACCTTTACAGCTCCCTAGTAAAAATGGGGCACAGTGCACAAGCTGTTTATAGCAGCTCTCTCCTGGAAGACCATGAAGTTTTATAAGCTCCAGTTGTTTAAATCGAAGATGCCACATTCCCTACTCCTCTATGCCAGTGACCAGCACTTCCCAGAGACACAGCCTTGCTAACACAGAGTGGCCCAGCTCCTCTGTCCTGGCTGAGGACAATACTCTGCTTTGCCTCCCTCTCTGGCTTACACCCACTGCTCTCATGCTGGGTCTCACTCATACACATGCACACGCTGTCTCCCCATGTGTATCATCATGTTATGGATACACATGGTAAGTCCTGTACACTCCAGTAATGTGCATTCCTTCAAGTATTCTTGCACTGCATAAATATTCTGTACATGCAAATACATAGCTATTGCTAATATTCCCTTGCATCCCCCTCCCTTCCACTTAAGACTCAACCTTCAAGCGACTAAGAAAATCTCAGCAAAGGATAAGGAATGAAGAAATTTTATTTAAAAGATACACTACTTCCACTATATTGGAGTGAGCCATAAAAACCTTAAAGTCAGATTATTAGAAAGTATTTAACTAGCTAAGTATTTAGAAGCTTCTTCTCATCCTGGTTGCAGAAGATCTCAATAATTCCTAGCTCAGACTTAAATAAGTGCTAGTAAAGCTTGACATTACTACTATGAAAAATCATGCACAAAATACTACAAGCGACAGTCCTGCTTATATCAACCAGTAAAGGGGTGAACCTTCTCTTATTATGAAGAATTAAACAAGGTAATTTAATGAGTATTGATCAACTGCAGTTATTGACAGAAAGATGTTATCAAACTACCTGATGAAAATAAAATTTTGCTTTGCAACAATACTGTTGATGCCATAAGCTCTATGAAGCATTTGATGTGTTTTTTGAAGATTTGAATTTGGGATCTAGAACTGTATAAAATAATTGTTTTACATATCACTTAAGTTAACCCTCAGCTCATGGCTCTTGAAGTCTATGTGGGAAATTATCACTGAGTAGAATCTCACTCGAATTTTTTTTCCAACTTTGTCATATTTTTATTAATAACTCATAGAAATCATCTAATCATATCACTTCTGATGGACTTTTCATATAAAAGAAAGACTGAAAAGTGATAAATAAGGATAAAAGCGATCACTAGTATAAAAGAATCTGCACTGCATAGAGAGCTAGAACAGTCAAACATGCTTCAATACCAATGATAAAAGGTTCTTTATCCAAAAGAAAATATATGTTACATGAAAAATAAAGAAATTCTGGATTGTAAGATTATCAGACAGTATTTCCAAGAAAAAAAGAAGTAGCACTCATGGCAAACACCTGAATATGTGTTGCTTCTGAGTAGCCATTTTGGCTTCTGTGAGTAAAGGTGTGATTTAGTGAAATAAAAAGCAAAACACCTGAGGGTTGTAGTGTCTTGATACTGGAGCATCTGCTGTTAGAGTCCAACACTGCTGTCCATACTTTAAGGAAGATACTGCAAAAAAATCTGAGAGGGTTCAGAAAAGAGGTAGGAAACAAAGAAAAAAGCTGAAAAATTACTGTAAATATTATAAATGCTGGTAAAGTTGTGTTATTATCAGTTCACATCTGAATATGTAGTCTTGATCATGTGTATTTTGTATGCCATATTTTGACTAAGTTTCTGTGGATCGTTTCAGATGAATCTACTACTTACTGTAATGCAGTAACAAGTTCTTGGGTGGTTTAGAGCTTCACCACTGTTGACTGTATAACTGCAATTTTTCCTCTCTCAGTATTCCTGTAAAAAAGATAGCAAAAGAGTAAGCCCAAAGTCTAGGTGGAGATAAAGAGTTGTGACATGTCACCTTAGCTAATAAAGCCATCTACATAATTAGAGCCTGGAATTTGCTGTATTTTATGCACATGTTGAGGAATGAACAACACAGCTATTTCCCCCTTGCCTTCAGAAGCATGTCTATATGCATCCCTGGTGTGATAAAGAATGGCTGGACAGCTGGCAGGCTTGTGATTGCTCTGCCACAGTGAAGTATGGAGGTAAGCAATGAGAGACAGAGGCAAGGAAGGGCCTTGTGCAGCACTACCAGCTTGACTTGAGCTACTTGCTCAAACCTGAATCTGGGCATTGCTACCAAGCAGCAGAGGTAAGACTTTGAACTCATCAGAAAGAAGGTCAAAAGAGCAGATTTTCTCAAATCTGTAGTTATCTACATGGGGAAGAGTACTTTGAAGAATGCACAGTTGTTCAGTCTAGCAGAAAGATATTATAAGATCCAACACCTGGAAGCAGAAGTGAGAATAATTCAGACTAGACATAAGGCTTGTATTTTTTACATTGTGGGTAATTAGGCATTGTGAACTAGCAAGTCTGGACTGTGGTTTATTTTTCATCACAAGAAAATGTTAAGATTGGGTATTTCTCTAAAAGGTATATTCAGCTCAACCGTAGCTGTAAGACTATAAACAGGAATTAATTCAGGGATGTTCTTTGACTTATGTTATATGGAAAAGGACAAGAATAGAATAGATAATCATAGTATGGCATTTTGCCTTAAAATGCGGATAATTGTGAGTTTGAAAAGAGAAGAGAAAATGCAAAAGATTTGTGGAAAAGATAGTTCAATTAATTAGACAGTGAGAATTTTTAATCTCTGTATGCACTTCTCTCTCTTTTGTGCAGCTAAGACTCTATGCAGTGTATTTGAACAGACTTGCACCAGTACTGACCAGATTTATTCAGAAGCTGGAAGATAATACCTCAGCTCATCTTCCACTGTGGATTCATTGCACTTCCCTGAGTGACTGAAAAAGTTTCAAGTATGAAAAAACTGTCAGTGGTCTCCAGGGCTGGCAATAAAACACAAAAAAATCCCTGAGAATGAAAACAGCTAGCTTAGGTAGATGGGAGAGATCTAAACATCTACTTAGACCTGAAAGTTGAAGTTGTGGATGGCTCCACACTTCAAAGCAATAATTTAACCCATGACTCTGACAAGTCTGTCTGCTCTATTCTCTGCTGGCCCAAGCACTGAAATGCCAGTTCAGCAGATGACCTGAACCACCCATTCCTGTTCCCTGTTGACCAAAATCTAAATGGTATTTCTAGAAATGTCATATTTTTGCGTCATTTTCCCCCTTTTCACAGTTCTTGCAAATCTCTCAGACACCTGGAACTCTCGACCAAGGACCAAATCCTTCATCTCCCACAATGGCAATAAATGATCAGAATTTAGGAATAGAAATAGGTTGCAGCTGCCACATATAATGCCACAGATAACACAGAATGGAAAAAGTCAGCTTTTATTGCTTCCCTAAGAAAAGAAAAATTAACCCTTGACTTGCAGTTCTATAGTCACCTCTTATTTGAAGCATTTTTCTTCCAGTTATTTCCAGGAACAAAAGCTCAGAACTAGAGTCTGCTCTCGCTTGCTGCCACTTAAACTCTTAGGGATAGTTTTAGAACTTCTGGAAAAAAAAAAAGTTCATCTTCCCTGAACCTCTGCATTGCCTAACAATGCCAATAATAATTTGGTCATCATTTCATCAATTTCTACATTTATTATAGTTTTATCACATGTTAGAGATGGCTAAGATTTTTTTGCATGGTAGCCAGACCCTGTCTAATGTCATAATGAAGCTGGGTATATAAAGATTTCACCGATTAGGATCACTGCATAGCTAGTACTGCCCTATTTATTTCTAAGATATTGTAGCAGCTGAGATCAGATGAGGTATTTGGGCCAGTAGGTCGTTTCACTGGGAAAGAGGATGGTGCTGTCTGTTAGGGGTCCTAAACCCAAGCAAACCAGGCAGTATATAACATTGCAAAGTCTCTCAAATGTCTTTGATGAGAGCCAGAAGTAACTATCAGAAATCTTGGTTGTAACAGAGCTGGCTTTTAAAAACAGAAATATTAAATTGTACTACAAATGTGCATACAGACAAGCTGAAATAATAATATTCATCAAGACCCTTAAGTGTTATTAACATCCTTACTAAGCTTGAGATAATGTTCTGTTTGGAAAATACTCTATCAGCTACATCTGTTCACATGTGAAATGGTGAAAGATGGAAAAATACATTATGCCACAACTCAGAAGAAGTTTTTCCTAAATCACTGACTGCATCAGCAGTTTGGAGTAGGTGCCTTAAAGAGCCTTCTCTAGCAAGTCCCTGTTTTTCCCCAGCTCTGTCTTTTAGGGACTCATGCCCACACACTGCGCTTTTTTCAGCCACTGCCAACAATGGCTCCATTCTATGACACAGGAAGGCCACTCACACACTGAAATGGCAACTGTCTGTACAGCATCCTCTGAGACAACTCAATGAATGTCAGCCTTGTCTTGCGCTCTGCTTCTCGTGTAATTTCTGATTTATTTTAATTCTACCTTAGCTACTTGTACATGACTCTTTGAAACACAACTTTCTACTTCCATTTTTGGACCCCCTTTCTGGAGCCATGCAGTTGCTTCCCCATATAGACTTGCCCGGCTTGTGAGTTGGTTTAACCAAGGAAGCTTCCCAAGCAGTAGAGCTTTGCAGAGAGCAGAGTCACAACTTGGTACACTGTGAAAATACAAATCTTCTTTGCACATCCTTATTTTTTTTGTGCACCCTTTGCTCAGATTCCTCCTGTACACAGCAATGTGATAAGGTCTTCACCAAAAAGTAAAGCAGTTCATGAGATTACAAGTTTGGGTTATGGCATAGAGAAGATGCCATCTGAAAAGAGTACTAAGAAAAAAAAGAAAAGCCACAGATTCCTTGAGGGAAGCACAAGTAACTCTCAAACCTTGTAAAAAGTGCAAGAAAATCACTGGCAGTTGCTGCCCCACTTATTTTGGGTGTCAAGGATGGAGCTGGTCTGGGTTCCTCACCCAGAGAAGGGTGAGAACACTGCCGACCAGTGCAGGAGATGCGGCTGCAGAGATGAATTGCTAAGACACAGCAGAAAAGAATAAGTCAAAACAAGCTAATTTGGGAGTCTAAAAACATAGATTTCCTCACTTTAACAAACCTTTTTGAGCCAGAGCACCTAGACAGCAAATTTTATCCTGGAGAAATCTTTCTCCAATTTCTCATTGAATTTTTTTTTCTTCTTGCCCTTTTTCCCAAATAAGAGACCTTATATTCAACAGTGTCTTGGTAAATACTGGTGCATATTAAGAAAAGACCAGATTCAGTTCAAATTTTTCTTGTTTACAATTTCAGGCTGAATTCTGCCCTCCAGTCCTGACTCCAACGGGAGTAACACTTGTGTAATTGAATACAGAATGCAACCCTTAGGGTTTTGATCTGACCAGTAACAGAACTTTATGTGTGTTTAATTCATTTTTAGGTTTAGGCATTTTTTCGAATTGGGGCATAAGTTCTGCTCTCATGTTAGAAATGAAAATAATAAAAAAAGGCAGAAACTCATATTTGGTTTCAGTACATGCATCCATGCATACATCCATATGTAACATGTAGAGAGAAAGAGAGGAAGGAATGTCAGGAAGGTATTATTTTTAGAGGTATATAACCATTAGACATCCTTCCTTATTGTGGGAAAGGTCTTCAAATCAATGCAGTAACAAAACATTCACTTGTTGTTTATTGATGAGGATGCTCCTGTGCCCAGATATAACAGGGTCCTGTTCTGAGGGAGAGAGCCTGCAGCAAACTCCCTCAGCTGCACTGGGAGCAGGATCAGGCCTTGCTGGTTTGAAGGTCACTGCATAATACATTCATATTTACAGTACTGAGCACAGAATGGCCTTTTTGGTAGATTTTTTACTTTCCTGTAGGTTTTGTATTGTGAAAATATGACAATATTTAGGGTGGGGTAAAATATACCTGAAGAAAGAAAATAACATGGTCATAAGGAAGGATATTTTCTGTAAGGAACTTGGACTACTTAAGTCTGTGCATGGATCAGTAATAACCAGCCTCCTCCTAGAACACGGAATTAATTCTCAAAGCTACAGTAACCCTTAAATTATCAAAGTTTTCCCAGGCCAAGGGAAAGCGGTTACTGTACCAGATCTGAAAGCAAAATTGAGGGAGAGAGATAAAAAGGGCAGAGATAACATAAAAAGAGAACTCAGAGACAAATAATAGTTTAAAAAAAAAACTAAAATAACACTACTTTAATTTTTACTCTAAAAAACACTTCAGAAGACTTGCACCAGTTCCAGTCTGGAGAGGCAAGGAACTGGGAAGTTTTTTGCAAAATATGGTATCAGTACAACATGCAAAATGTTAAGACATTTTAGCAGATGGGGATGAGGAGAAATTGCAAAGGTGAGATGTTATTTACCCGAGTTGCCTGAGAACGGATATGTGAAATCAAAGAGTAATGATGCTTTGGTTTAAAGCATCCACAGAGGCAGAGAAACAAAATGTGAGTTATGCAACATTGATCTTTACCGAAGTTCCTATGATGCTGGTTATTGCAGGCCTGGAAATTCATTTCTGTGTCAGGTAAAGAAGTAGACACTGTAACAAAATGTAAGTATCATATGGGAAGAAGGTCAAGATTAACTTTTGTACAGCAGTCATGCCCCAAAATCTTTTATAGCTGTTAGATCACATCAATGTGTATATGGATAACACAGCCAGTTGATACAGTGTGACTGGATTTTCAACAGACTTTCAACAAAATCCCTCACCAAAGACTCTTAGAGAAACAAAAACTTGAAGATTAGTCATGGGCTAAGTGGAAGGTATTCCTCAGGATTAGCAACTGGTGAAAAGAAGGGAAACAAAGGGAAACAGTAAGTGGTCAGTTTTCACAGAGAAGGACAATTACTGTCAGAATTCCACTGGAGAGCTCTCTTGGGATTCTGCTGTTCAACGTATTCATAAATTATCTGGAAAATGTTAAGTAGCGAGTTATCACTTTACAGTTTATGAGAATGATTCAGGATTAAATCTATGATGCAAAGTGTTATGGAAATGACTCAACAATAAAAATAACAGATGGAATAAAGGGTAAAAACCTGGAGGTAAACAGCTTTAATATATACAGGAGCAGACATTCTCATACGGCAGTGCCAGAACAATGTTATTGACAGCAAAAGGCAAAGAGGAAGTTAGGAGTTACCAGAAGAAGAATGAAAGAAAAAAATATCATTGTGCTTGTGTGTAAGTCTCTGGTACATGCATACCCAGAGCTCCATGTGCAGCTAGAGTGAACAGTGTTGAGGAACACGCTCATGGCTTCTGAGACAGAAAGCCTGAGCGTGTCTTTGAGAGTCTCAATTATGTCTTTCATGCAACTGCTGATAACTTCACAGCCTGCAAACTGAGCCTAGTGTAAAATCACCCATCTTATATTTCCTGCAGAGATTCTGAGCAGCACAGCCAACATGATATGCTCAGGACATATCTGTTCCCATGAGGGATAACCATCAAGTGTGTGCTCTCTCAGCTAATCCTTTCTGGGAAGAGCTGGCTTTACTGTGTGCGTGTTGTATGGGTGGTTTGTGTAAGCAGAGCTACACTTTGTTGAGCAGTGTATAACTACACACTGCTGTCCAGGAAAATTATGCTGTCAGCATGGTGATCCTGCCAAGTTCCTGGGGGGATTCCCTTGCATCTCCTCATGCTTCCAGGGCATCCCTATGGCTTCATGTCAGGAAAATCTAAACAGTGGCTGGAGTGGACTCCCTGAGATCTGTTTGTTCAAGGCAGGAATTGCTAAAAGGCTTTTCAGCAGCAGATGCTGTACAGTTTTACAGAATCCAATTCCACATATTCCTACATATATGTGAGCATGTCCAGCTAAGTGTGCATGTGTGTTGATACCTCTGTGTGGATGATAGAGACGTTCGATACTGAACAGATTTATAGTTGTCTAATTGTGAAAATCATACCATGTGCAGCAGTAAATCCTTTTGCTAAGTCAGATTAAAGGTGCTGTTACTCATGGCAATGTAATACTATCTATAATTTCTGTGTTAAACTTGACATTATAAATCCTTTAATCTGAGTATTTAAAAGCTGTTCTATGGCTCATTTTTCAAACGGCATTCCAGTTAACACATTTACTGCTAATGAACCACGAACTTGTTCTTTCTTTCTTGCTGTTGACCAACATTATTATTTGCTCATCAAATAATTATTTTTTTTTTTGCTTTTTAATTTAATTGCTTCAATAAAAATATACACCAATAATGCATTTTTAATTACACTTCCCAGGTGACCTATGCAAAAAGAGGTTTTATAATGAAGCCACAATAATTAGCCTGTCACAGTCCAGTTTGGGGCTATTGTGTAGTTGTCCTTTCCATGGTTCACCTTAGCCTGACTGGAATTCTAAAAGCCTTATATATTATCTCCTGTAACACTTAGAAAGGTATTAAAAATGTGCTCAGTACTGGCAGAAGCAGGCTTTCTAATTATTGTCAACTATTTCCAGTATGACGTGGTAGATTCCCTTGAGAACTGAAACAACAGCCCACTCCAGGATTTGTAATAGGCCCTAGAGCCTAAGTAGTTGTAGACAGAGCTGTTTCCCTCAGGATAGATAATTGGTTTACATAGCAGCTCCACATCTGAACTAAATCTGTTTTTTCCTATTGTCATTTCCCTGTTAAATATACATAACTATTTGGGGGTATTAAATACAATGTGGCTGACTATTTAATAGCAGAATCATTTGCATGAGCTACTTTACCTGGAATGCTAATAACTGTTATCACCCTACATTTCCATGCATAGATGATAAATATTATTAAGGTGAAATTCTGTAGTCCTTAATCAAGAACACCTTTCACTGGAGCCACTGGGAGTTTTGCTCAATTAAATATTGCAAAACATATCTCTCAGTTTGTTGAAAGTAAGATATCATCATTAAGATACTCTACCTAATGTTTTTATTGGTCAGCTTATTAAATGAGTATTAATGTTATGTTCAGGTATAACCAACACTGTAGGGTGCTGATCTTTTATCATCAGTTTATAAACCACTTTTATGAAATGCTCAATTACCAGAATTAATGGTTAAGAGACAAATACATTTAGTATTAGTGGAAATAACCTGATTCTAGCAACTAAATATCCTGAGTCTGAGCTGCTAGAAAGAGAAGAGAGATAGCGAGTTTATTTTTAAAATACATTTTACTTTAAGTCTGCAAGTCTAGGAGCAGCACATACAAAACAATTGTAGAAGAAATCAAGGCACTGAAATAGTTGTGGTCTCTTCCTTTAACAAAGGATGCCTTACTATTTCATGTAAGGAAGAAAACAATTTTAGATAATTTGAATAAAATTTATTTGCTCACCGCTTTTCAAGGAAGATAAAATCCTGAGTCTGCAAGTACGAAGTACTTCAGAAATTCAGGATATTCAGAAATCACAGGATTACATCCTAATCCTTGTGGTTAAATGTGATACCCAGCTGTGCAATGCAGTTAGAGATTTCATGTCTTTGACATTAAATTTGGTCATGTTGGACTTGAAGGACCCTAATAACAAGATTCATCCTGCATTTCCTGTTTTTCCCCTTATTTTAGTGAGTATCCTGGGTGCATAGAAATTATTGTGCCTGCAGATTTTTACCTGATGTACATAAGAACTTAAAATACCACATATATTTCTAGTGTCCATCATTCAGCACCAGCTCAAAAATCACATAGATGTTATGATTTCAAAAGCACTGCTTTGTCACTCTTTTTGTCTGATATTAAAATGTTGTTGCTAGACATTTTCTGTCCCTGAAAGGAAAAATTTCAGAAAAAGAAACAGTAGGAAATCAATTCATAAGAGTGGTCAAAATGTGATACCCTGAAGGTTACAATTCTTTGTAGAAATACCTAGGGATATTTCGTCTCATAAGAGGTACAGGTCAGACCCTGCACACCATGACCATTACCATTGATTTCAGCATATGGAGCCAGTGGCTCCAATTCTACAAAATACTCAAGTCCTTGTAAAAAGCTACTAAACCATAGCAAAACCATTAAGCATGGGCTTAGCTTTAAATTTATGCTTAAGTTAAATAGAAAGCAAAAGGATCAAAGTCTGCATTTGCCCACTACCAAGAAGTTCTTGTACCCCAAAAAAAGCACTGTAGAGTGCTGGGAGAGGCATCTCCTCTCCACCAAGACTGGTGTAGCTTGTTCCAAACATACAGCTGTCCAACTTAAGTTTTTTAATGAACGGTAGACAGTGTTGTTAAAACAAATCATAGACTAAAACTAATATGCCTAACATGCACAAATATGACACGGCATATGTTTTGTGTGTAAGAAGACTGAATTTTTTAGAGGAGGAGAAAGGATGAGTAAAAAAATCAGTCATGTGAGCTGTCAAATATAACCTTTTGGCATTCTAATAAACTGTTGCTTGGATAGAAATATCAAGCTATTACTAATGGCTATTAATGTGTACATGCTTCATGTAATTTTATAGTATCTTATTTTAATATCTGTAATTGTAATGAATTGCAATTTAGGAAGGAAACAATTTTCATTTACTTTATATAACATAATTATGGACCAAATTAACCCCACACTAGTCTTAATTACATTTAGTTTCATTTGGCTGATCAAGCAATTAATGTGCCACTGTATTTTGGAAGTAAAAACCAAGTTGCTATGGTCTGTCTTCAAAAAACATGTACTCATCTCAAATGTAGCCACTGTCTAAAACTGTCCTTTGGAATATTTTTTTTCTTGGTTTACTGTACATCCGTATGTTGCAGCACAAGAATGTGAGTATAATGAGGCCCTTCTGCACCTGGGGTCCTGTTATACTATGCTGCTTAATAATCTTCTCTTCGTGGCACCCTTTATCTTCTGTTCTCGGATTGTACTTGTGCTTTTCTCTTTTAATTGGGAACTAATTTTAATTTTGCCATTAGAGACGATAAAAAAGCCCACATATAAACTTGTGATTTCCTCAAGCCTCTGTACTGTCACTCAGCCTTTTTTTTGAAGTCAGGGTTGGAACTAGCTCTTTTTGCTCTTCTGGCTAAAGAATAGCAGAGGGAGAATATTTTTAAAAGCCAAGAGTAGAAAACCCATAAAATATTGAGCTGCATACTGATGTTCATATTCGGGTTTTCCTCAGCACTCCAGTGAAATCAATGCCAGCAGAATGCAGCATGAAAACAGTGTAATGGCTTTAGGATCTGACCCATTAGCATTTAGTACTATCTATCAGTGTGTCTAATCCTTTTCAACTAATTGAGAGAGAAAACAGCCTCTTACAATATAGGTATGTTGTGAATCTAATTGGGGTAGTACAAGGTAATTTAAGCACAGTTCATAAGCAGGGACATTCTCACAACAACATGGGCACTGTATTATCTATTTATGAGGATTTGGAGGTGCTTTCAGAAATCAAGTGACTCATGTCATAGCAATAGCTTTATGTTATTTTCAAAATCTGAAAAAGAAATGACTGTTCCTGTGACCTTCACATTTCTCAATGGAAAATAGGAGTGCAGTTAATAAAACAGTATTTTATTTATGCTGCTTTTTTTTTGAGATAATTTGTGTAGTTTGGTGACTTAGAGGTAATTTTCAGCAGCTTTCTTCCATTTAGAGGGTGGATGAAGCACCAGTCTTTACGGGACCGTACTGTTTGCCTTGAGAGTGCACGGTGTTACTACTGGGATTAAGTCTTTTACTGGACCTCAAGAAAAACTGGGTCTTAATGTACTCTTCAGCTACTTCAGTCAAACTCAAGCATTTTTTTAACAGAAGCAATTCAAAGTCATTTTTAAAGCTTTTTTTAGTGTCCTTAACAGCAATTCTGAGAAAGCAATGGCTTTACACTTCCTTTTGCTCCAGATAATGCTCAGAGCTAAATTTCTCTGCCTGAAGAACATTAGTCAAACTGACTTTGTAGGGTTCTTTACATGACTAAAATGAATTGGATTTGACCTTTCATTTTTGACTGGTCTGGATGACAATCATCAAGAATATAATATTATATTCATGTCAAAAGCTAAAAGATATTCCCCCCACCTCACTCTTAGTAGTAGGAAAGACAGCTCTCCTTTCTTTTCCCTTATGAGTCCACTGTAAATTCTCACCTTAAGAGCTGTAAAGAGTCAATGAAAATTTGGGCAGAAGGAATGTCGAAGCATCTGTGGTCATGTGTTTCATCAAGATTTTCCCACATTTCCCCTATTGGAACAGGCCCAGCAGTCACTGCTTTCAGTCAAGAGTGTGCCCAGAGCTGCTCCCAGCTGATGTGGGTCACCTCCCACCCAGGGTTACAGGCTGCACATATCACAGCTTGCAGCAGTTTGTCCTGCTCCTGCAAATAGTCTGACCACGGTCACACCTCGTTGGTGCTTAGCTGATAAAGCTCAAAGGCTGATGTGGACAATGCTTAGCAAATGATAAAAATAAATCTGGCATAAAGTCACTCATGACTTCTCAACTGTAGGAGAAACCAATCTCCCCAAACAGAGATAAACTCTGTATCAATTGGATGACACAGTAGATTTTTGAGACTCAGGGATCAGAGTGAAGTGTATATTCCTGCACACTGATTTGGGTCAGATCATGTGGAGTGTGGAACATGATCAAGTGCAGGTAGAGAAGTCTGGTCCTACAGAAATAGCCTGATCAATTGGGGTACACTCAAAAGGACTTTTGCTGTTGCTTTCACCAGTATGGGAATTTTATTTGCACATGAAGCTTCATGCAGTTAGAAACAGATGTTAAAGATGGGATTGATTATACCTGTTTTTCCCCTAAATTCTCTCTAGCAGTATTTCAAAACCAAAAGTAGGCAGTATTTCCTAATGCTGCTATATACTAAATTTAAGGGAAATTTATATGGCAAAGTGATACAATCTGAGGTCTAAGCACACTCATTATCAAAGAAAAACACAGTAAAATGAATTGCAATTGGTGCCAGATATTTTTTCAATGAAAAGAAAACGTACTGACAATTGAGAGAAGAGCCATTCATTTCACTTCTAATGCACACAGCTGAACCACTGTCCCATACCTCTTACTGAAACAAGCAGTCCAGATGTGGAAATATACAGGATTTTTAGCTGCATTTTTCAGCTGGTTAGAAAACTTTGGCATATTTGCAGCAATTTTACCACTTGTCTGTGGTTTCTAAATTATTACCTGCAATGAAGCAGAGTCTTGGAACTTCCTACAAAACCTGTTGAACACAGAGATCATTTCAGAAAGAGGAAAGACCAGAGTGGGTGAACAGTTCAACTGCAATCTAGCCTTGAGCATGAAAATGGGGTTATGGCTCCACATGGCCAACTGAATATACCCCCCCAGTTGTTCCACTGCATGTAGAACATACATCAGTAACTACTCAAACTTTTCATAACCTAATCCAGCTTTCTTTGCAACAACTGGTGAAGCTGCAGTATCCCTCCTGCACTACCACCAGATCTATTGTGGAGTGATGGCAATGGGAATGCCACAGTGCCACACTGCTTTCAGCCTCTCTTTGCTATCCAGAGCTGTCAGGGAAATGGCACTTAGGGATTGGATTGACTCCTCTGTATTGTGCCAAAAATTCCCACCAGAGGTAGTAAAGGAGAAGAACTAACAGAGAATAAAGCCATTCTGAAAAATGGTTGTTAACATCCTAAAAAAAGATAGCACAATCAAAATCTGATTTAGAACTGACTCCTAATATTCTTCCAAGCTAGAAAGTATCTTTAGGTCTGTTAGGGAACACTGAGTAACATGTTGTCAACTACCTTCTCTTATTTGCAAGATGTCATTCTAACACAGCCTGCTACTGTTTATTTCAGAGATTGAAGAGCATCCTAAATAGTATTAAACTACAACTGGTGAAACAATGATTACATACATTTAATTTTACATTATTCTTGATTTTTTTAAATTCTAGTTTTAGCTTACACACTGTACATCATACATTTGTTCATTAGTTTGCAGAAGTCAGTCATTCAGTTTGATTCCTCCAGTCAGTAGTTGGTGAAAATTATCCAATGTTCTACTCTATTTCACACTCAAAGCACTTCCATTATGGTTGGATAATGGTTGTACCATCAATAAAGAGTATGAATCCAGTTATGTGGAGACCTCGGCTTAACCTTTCCATATGCTATTGATATTTATAGAGCTTCTGACATAATCAATTAGTCTGAAAACTGGCACTCGTGGAAGGTAAACCCCTATAAAGGAACCATTGCATCTGCATTTTCATTAACCTTTCAGATAAGTATGTAGAAAATAAAGACAAATATATACCATATGTAATGAGCACTAATCCCCCAAATTTTCTAATGATATTGTAGATCAAGGATAAACTTGTTTAGTGCTATCATGATTGCTTAGTTCTGCAGCTGCTTTCATGAGTGTTTTAATCTTCAGCCAGGCATCTAGAAACACTGCAAAAGTGAAATGAGATTAGCTGACTCTCGTATCATACTCTCCTGAAGCTAATGCTGGATTTAAAGTCAGATGCAAATCCCAGTTTCATATGGTAGCAAATCATATTTGAAGTCAGTTGTTAACAGCTGACATATCATAGACATGATCTAGGAAATACTGGACACACCACATACAAGTTTCAGGGGAATATGTCAGCAAGTTGGTTTTGATATCTGGAGATATCTGCAGATATCTGGCCCTGGAAGAGGAGCTGGAACAACTGAGCTGGCCTTATTGTGGTTCATGAGATTATGTACTCCCTTTTCAGTGACACACTGCAGAATTACAGTTTTGATTTGTTGGAAGACTTACTCGGTTAAACACCTGATTTTTGTACTCTCTTGATGGTTCAGAACACAAATCATGATATTTTAGTCCTTCTCTAGAATAAAGATTTAGTCATAATAGAAATATTTTCATCTTGAGAGAACAAGCTGTATCTAATTATTAATTAAAACATTACTACAGTAGATTAGTTTTCCTGGTCTGTATGTTTCAGTCTATTAATGCAAGTCAGAAGGAAGAGATTTCTGAAGAAATGAGTAGAAGAGCTGGAAATGAAAGCAAGTTACCACTGTTAAATCCGGGACAGGTTCTGGGTACCTCAGTAATGACAGCCGCGCCTGGTTGGGCTCACTTTGAAAGAAGTCAAAAGGATCGCCTCCCCAAATAATGTGAATTCTTCCCTACTTTAAGAGTGTGGGAGGTACAGCAGAAGGGAAATGCAGAGGACTCTAGGTAGGCTGGAGGAAAGGAGCATATGAGAAGGTACAACCATATCTGCTATCACCTTTGGGGATTTACAAGTGGTTCCAGTTATGGTAAGCGGTGAGGTTACCATTCACTGTTGAACACAGTGCTCACCTCTTTTTGGACCCAAGCCATGTGAATTACTTAGGGAGACTTAGACAGATGGGGTGAGGTTCCCCCCTCTGCAGCTGAAAAGGAAAATTCACATAGACTTCAAAGGGGCCAGATTTTCCTCAGTCATCAAAGGATGTTGGGTCCTTCGTAATAATACCTTTACATATGCATAAGTACAGGCTAAAGAAAAATGGAATAGATTATATGTAAGGAAGAAAATGTCCTCAGAGCCTGATTATTTAGTACAGATTGTTTGGTGTGAGTGGGATGTTTGCAACAGAAATCACTTTGGTTGCAGGACTTCATGGCAAGACGTTCTGGTGAAAGGAGTGAAATTCATTCATTAATTAAATAGATATATGGCTTTTACATTTGAATAGTAGGGCTAGCAAATCTAGTAGATGGAAGGCTTTTTAACTCATAAGATGGTGTGGTAGAAATGAAGGCCTTGTAACCTTATTTTAGCAGTCTGATGGGTTTTTGTTTCAAATCCCATCTTATGCATTTAGTGCAGCTCTAGCCTTTTATTAAAATGGGAAAATATATTGTTTATAAAGGGTACTCTTGACAAACAGTAACCAAAGAAAGGTAGAAAAAATGTATTGTTTCCATAATCAGAGATACACTGTAAAACAGAATAAAGTGATAAATACAGAATGCCATTGTTTGTTGTTGTTATCTGTCTGTGCCCAGTGGCAAGAAATTCTAAATGAATTACAAGGAAATTTTTAATAAAAGAACCAAAAAAAAAAAAATATAATGGGCTCCATAACCTGGAAGAACTTTGAATAAAAAATGTCCCCTGAAACCAAAAGTCCCTTTAAAATCTCCACTCTTTCTCACGCTTTTCATGATTTTTTCTTTTCCCTGCTCTTACTTAAAAGCCTCTGGGTGATTTGTCCTATTCCCTGCCCAATAACAGCCAAACCATTGTTTTAGGGAAGATATTTTTAATGTTGTATATTTTAGGTTTTTGTTGTTTTTATTTCTTTTCCTTGGACATTTCATCCACACACTGCAGAAAAAGTGAACATAAGCAGCTGCAATATGAGATGAACTCTGAACACCAAATAGGTAGGCCCTAGAGGGGAGGAACTGAAATATGATCTGCTTATTCTTGGAGCCCTTTAAACCCTCCAATCTGTTTTAAATTATTTTGGTGCCTCTATTTAAAGGTTAAATTTTTGTTGTTGTTTTGAGCCATAGTTTAGTAATACAAAACCTGGGCAACATCAGCATAGAGTCAATTCAGAGATTACACACCCAGGGTCTTTCCTGATCCTGCCTAAAGTGAAGCAGCATGTTTATACTTAGCAACACATTTTGACATGAATGAACTTTTCACGTCTCTGCTCATAAAATAAACACGTACATTCAGCAGGAAAAAAATCATCTCACTCAACGATCCAGCTTACATATGTTATTTACAGACCATATGTTGAAATCTAAATATGGGTATGTATATGCAAAAATTATAGATGTAAAACACTGACTTCAGAGCTGTGCACTAAACATCAAAACTTTTACATCTACAGTTAAATCCTTTTTTGGTGCTAAGTCTTTAGTACATCAGATTTCACTAAAAAAAACCCCCAAACTTATTTTCCCCTCTACCCCTTTCAAGCAAAATCTTGGCACCTAAAGTATTTATGCTTTGTTTTTCCTTCTACAGTATTTTGTTTCAAGTCACTCATAATTTGAGCACTAGGGCTTAGATGTCAGCATGAACACAGTTTCGATGGCTGCTTTTTGCCATTGCCACTTTGAGCTCAGCTCTACTAAGTGCCAATGGGAAATTCCTAAAGGCCAAGGCATTTTCAATAAATTAGCATCAAGACAGTGAGTCTTTGTATAGCACTTAGGTGAAACTTGATTCAAAATGCATATTTGGGGATTTCTGACAATGCTTTCTTTGTTTTTTATGCAAATAGAAAAAGCCTTGGAATCTCTTGAATTTATATGATCAAAGATGACCACCATGAATGTGTCTGGAAGCATTACTAAATGACAGAAATACCAGAGACAGTTATATTATGAAGATTAAAATAGACATCTTTTAAAAACTGTGCCTTCTAAAGAACACTGGGTTTTTGACAATTCATTAACTTTACGTATTTTTAATCAAACTAATTTTGAAGCATCAGATTTGACATGATACACATCAAATAGTTACTGCTGGCTGGGGACTCAGAGGCTTCTAGAATGTAGCAATTAAAGGGTTTATGCTCCTCTCAGTGGGCAAACTAAACTCCGTTACAATTAATTAGAGAGAGATTTACACATTCTTTTAAAGACATGAGTATGGTTTCAAAGATATTAAGTAGCATGGCATATACTCCTTCCACTACAGCCACTATGATACAAACTTGGTGCATTGGATCTTTTTATTCAAACAATGATAGGAATGCTCTGTGTTTTGTTCTGCTGGGCTATTTTATTTCAAAAACTGCAACCAGTTAATGAGGAAAGGGTTTAGTGCAGAGATATTTCAGTTTCACAGGTCCACTTTTCTAAGACCAAAAATACATTATAAAAATGCTAAATAACTGACTGGTTTGGTAGTCTGGATGAATAACAAGGTATATTTTGCCACAGGAATTAAAAATGGGATGGAGACTCAATCACTTCCCTGGGAAGTCTGTTCCAATGACTGAAATGAGACTTTTAAAGAAGGCTGCCAATCTATGAAAGGTTTTAAAGGACAGCAACAGTATTTTCAATCAAATATTATGGGGTTTAGCTGCAAAGAAAGCCATTGTGAGGAATCAGAAAATCTCTATTGCAGGAAGAATTGAAAATATTGTAAACAGCTACCAATTTTTTGTTTGATAGGCTGAAATTTTCTGAGTTCTGATGATGCCATGAGAAGGATATAAGGGATTCTACTGCCCAAATAGAGTTTTTCAAAGCTCAAATACATATTTTACCTTCTTGTTTATGGCCAAGTATTTAACACAGTACTAAGAACAAGGAATTGTCTTATTGTCATGTGGCAACACCTCTTAGGCAGAGTTATATAAACAGGACTGAATCTTCTACAAAGTCTAGAAAGAACTGCCAAGAAGAAATGGAGTTGTTGCTCAGTTCACTTGCAGGACGTATTCCAAAATTGTATTCCTCATGATGTTTCTACTAAAATGCATGCATTCTTACTGTTTTTAGGAAGAAACTCCCTGCTCACTATTGATGGGTCTCCATAAAAACCAGAGACAATTATTTCCCATATAATAACCTAACAGGGTTTTTTCTACAGATTATTGCAAAAAAATCTTCTTGAAGAATATTGAAATTGGAATTGCATTGAACAAGGATTGAGACAATGGGTCATTCACTATTGCTGGATCAATTTTCTAAGTGGCATTAAGCTCTGTGAAGAATATTTCTGAGGATCTCACCAAAAACACATCATGGCTGATTTAAGTCTCAGGGCTAATACAGCTCATTCCTTGGCCAATTCTGATAAGGAGAGGTTATCATCCAAGCACTTCACTGCAAGTTCCTGAAAAAAACTGCAAAAATTGAAGGTTTTCAATTAAATTCTATTTCCTATTCACTTTCTGTGAAAAAAAAAAAATAATAAATATTTCCCACCCTAATCATAGGACTCAATGCATTGGGAAATGTTGAAGGAAAAAATTGCCACTTTCTTGCTGCATTATTTGTGGTGTCAGCTTGGACACTGTGGAGGAAAATGGAATTTTTTTCTTTTGACTACACTGGGCCATGGAACAAACTCAATATCTACACCAGCTAGAGAAAAGTTTGCTTAATTTAAGTTTTTCAAGGGTTTTTTTTATACACATAAACACGATGTCATTGGTTTTTTTTATTGTTTATCATAATTATGTCTTTACTTGAAACACATATTTAAACCAATGCATGGTTGTCATGGAATTGTTGGTAATGTGTGATTACATTATGCTGTCTTTTGCCAGGACACTTGTAAATGAGACATTATCCTTGGAGATTTTCTTGGCTGAAAATGTGAGTAATTAAAAATGTAAACAAATATTATCCATTACATATGCCACAATAATAAATACTTCAGTATAATGCAAGTTAATGACTCTTTAGGGATTCAGTCTAATCCCATTACAGATTGTTTCATAGGTGTACAAACAAACAGTTAATCATTTAATATTTTAACATGCGTGTTATATTTATATAATGTAGTTCTCCAAAAAAAACAACCCACAACCCAAAAACCAAAAAGCAGCATCAATGCCTAATAATTATAGAGCATGAAATGCAAAAGAGGCAAATGGAGATGGAAACCCAGAAGATGTTCAGGACAGCTCTTGATCTGCTTTTCAAACCAATATTGGGTAAGGAGGATGGATATGAAAATTGGTGCATTTCTTTTGCTTTCTCTCCAGTACAGAAGTTATTAAGCATCTGGTGGGGATATTTATACCCTGGGTCTGAAGGGACATGAGCCAGCCGGGAGCAGAGCACCCCTCTGGCTGCACAGCAGGGTGGGAGAGGGGTGTGGATCTGTGGGAAACAAAAGTGGGATTCAGTCGACATTTTTGAAAGAAGGTGCTTCTTTTCTGTCTTTTAGATCTTGCTCTTAGAGTTAAAAAGCAAACTAAGCCAAATGAAGAAAATCCTCCAAGCACTGGGAGGACATTTGCAAAAGAGTTAAATGACAGCAGGTGTCAGCAGCATGTGCTGCACTCAAGGCAGAACAATGGTGCACTCCTGAATGGTTCTATCAATAATGGAATTACAGGGGAGCCAGAGAGCAGGGATGTGCAGGGGAGGTCCTGGAGGAGAAGCAGTGGATTGAGGCTGGAGTGGATTCATGCAGTGGAGCAGCATGTGGTCCATGGCCCACCATAGCTCCCATGGACACCATGGCATACTGTGGACACCGTGGCATGCACTAGGATGGATGAGCTACTGAGTCCTTGGACAGCTCCTCTCAGCCTCTTCTTGAAGTTCCTTATTTCCAACTGAGTGACCCACACCATCCCTATGCAGGTGGACTGGCTGATGATGTATTCCTGACTTGGCTTTACTGGAATACCTTTCCTGTTCAGGAAATGCTTTACAGATCATCATTGTCTGATGACAAGCACATCACATTTCTTTGGGACATAAGCTGGCAGATGCTGTGATGGGCTGGCAGCAGCAGACAGACTGCCATGGCCATGGTGTCCATGGCCACACTGTGCCACAGGGGCCATGGGGTGTGTTAATTGATTAGCTGATTGCTACTGAAATGAAATATCATTTCATGTCAAATTCCCCCTGGCTACAACTCTTCATCCTGCTAGTGACTTCCTTTGTCACCTCAGTGAAATCATTGAAACTATTTGCTTCTTTTCCCCCATTTGTAAAACAGGAGTTGAAGCTCTCATTTCCACACCTATTTAAGTCCTTTCCAAACTTTCTGTTCACCAGTTCCTCATCAAGTTTCATGCTTTTCCTAACTTGGCAAAATTTGCCAAATTAGCCCTTTGAAAGGATACCGAAAACTCCTAAACACTTAGTATATCTCAGAAAATCTTCCATAATTAGTTGCTGTAAAAGGAATTTGGATAAGGACACTTCTGAGTCATACCAGGCTCTTAAACCTGGCACAGAAATGCTCTTTAATAACTTTGAAGTCATATTAGCAAGGAGGTCTTATTAATCTGTGGTCCATTGCTCTATGGATTTGACTGCTTTTCTGGAGGACAAAGCTTATAGCTAAAGTCCAGGGATCAGTTTTGGAGAAGAAATAAAGACTATTGTTTATGTGATGCCTCTTTTTCCCCCCACTTTTCTTTTGTGGGATGAGTATCTAATAAAGCAAAACCACCTATGAACAGGAAAGAGAAAATAGCCTGTGCTCATGTTGTGGGCTTTCTCAGGAGGCCAAGATCAGCTGAAGACACTGTATGTGTTGGCACTTTGTCACTATCTTCTTCTTACATTACTCTGAGAGTACTATATGACAAACAAAAGATTATTTGAGGACAGGCAGGCAGAAATCCCACATGCACACTTCAGCTATGGAGGGTTTTAGTCAAATCAAGCCAAGTAATCCCACAATTACATGGCCATGCCTAACTGGCATAGCTCTTTTACATTATTCACAGAAAATCCTTTCTCCAGTTCTTTGGATTGTCTCATAAATAGAACCTCTTTTCTAAGTTTCATCTTTCCAAATTTGTTATACCCATTGCCTTTGATAACGCACTTTGGTTTATCTATTGGAATATGTCTGGTTTTGTGTTCTTAAGATGTTAGGTCTCTCTTATGGTTCACAGTAAGTTCACAAGTGAAGGATTTACTAATCCCTAGCTTTGAAGTGTTTTTACTCTGATTCTTTGATTTACACCTGTTTACAGGATGGCCCTTGTCTCACAAAATGTAAGGGAAGGCTTGGTCCAGATGGTAATTGATAAGTCCACCTTGAATTTCACTACATCTGCATAGCTACATAGAGATTCCAGAAATCCTAACCAACCAAACCCAAGGATAAGCTATTCCCTTTTTCTGATCAATAGTTTACCAACACATGCTTCAAAACAGTGTTCGGGGGTGAAGACATTGGAGTACAACCCACAGTGTGTCCGGCACAGTGTGGTAAATGGAATTCCTGAGGACAGTATGTTAGTATTAGTATGCTGCAGTCTGAAGTCAGCTAATATCAAATGTTTGCTACTTCATTTATTTTGATTAATTGCTTCAGTGGGGGTGGACCAAAATGTAAGCCAAAACTCCACATCAGGAAAAGAAGATCTGTGTTTCACTCTCTCAGTTTTTAAGAAGTAAAAATGCAATGAAGTTTTGCTTTCTTAACTCCCTTTAACTTTCACAATTTGTAAGTAAGGTTCATCATACTGTCAAAGAGTAACACCAAAAATCCTGAAAGAACCATGGTTGTATTTGTTTGCTGTCGCCTTCTTTGGATAAAGGTTTGGAACTTCTGCCACCAGTGATCTGGGATCACTTGGTTGTTTCAGAGATGTGTGATCATCCCTAGGCTGTCTGATTTTTTCTCCCAGACTTTTTTATTTTTTTTTTTTTGCTGTCAGCTCTACGACAGGGTTCCTGGAGCTATTTTCAGGCATCATGTCCACCACAACTTCTCTTCCTACCACAGTACTTCAATTTCATCTTCAGTCCCCTCCTGATACCTCCTGTGAGTGACATGGCTGCACAGGGACCATGGTGGAGGCAGGGGATGGTGAGAGAGACATGCCCACCTGAGCTGAAATCACGGATCTTTCCAATTCAGCCGTAGGTGATTACACCACCCGCAAAGCCTGTGGGCATGGAGCCCTGGGTGGTGATTTCAGCCATAAACTTTCTGTTTTGTGCTGTTTACCTTTGCTATCCCCCATGACAGGTTTCCCTTCTGAGCAGTAGCCTATGGCACTTGGCTGGGGCAACAAGACTCCTGTGCGGTGTAGTATACAAAGAGTGACAAATTAAAATGACAGGGCTGTCTTACAAGATTGGGATCTAGAGAAACAAAACATTTCTGGTCCAGGTAACAGAGGCAGTGCTACATGGTAATATGTGGGAAAAGCCAGTGTAATCTTCAAATGTCTGTAACATAAGTGAGTTTGTCACTTACCCAGCGCTATTTTGTCGCATCTTCCCCAGGTGTGGCTGAAAGTGTGGCTGGGGGGACTCTGTTTGCAAAAATAGCTCTATTTATAAGAGAAACATTTTTCATTTTTATCTCCTCTAGCTGTATTAATGGCAGCAGTAAAATGAATCTAAAGAGCCATCATGAGCTTAGAAAATCATATGGTAAAAACTTCTTTACAATGAAATTCAGTGTATTATCTGACACCATTTTCCCCTCTTTATTTCAAACTGAATAAATAAGTTAATCATGCAAACATACACACAATGCTGCCCCTGATTTTCTGATTCCTGTTGTCCTATTTAACTAATAGAAAATGTTGATCTTCTGCTATCAGCATTTCAAAATCCTGAGTTTTAAATTCATTGTTCTGCATTTTAAATAAAGGCTTGAAAATTACTTTGAAGAGCTCTTTTCTCCCAATGGGTCTTCAGTGAATACACACAAATATTTTGTATTCTTAAACACAGCACTGATGTACACAAATGGATAATTGCCTCTACATCTTAGGTATCTAAATCTCTGCCTTTCAAGTGACATTTTGCATGCTCATTTGTGTGTAAGATTACAATGAGGCTTCAAGTGTCCACACTGCATCAAAATCATTCCTGAAATGCTTATGCCTCTGTTTAATTAAGTTGAAGTGAAATTCATGTTATTCAAGCACTGTTAAATCAGGCTGAAGTTAGTGAATCTGAATGACATGCTGTAGCATGATTTTAAACGAACTAAATATGTGGCATTTTAAGGTGCGTTCTTTTTGTTTGAGAAGCAAACCCCAGGTGTATTGCAGAGCAACCCATGGAAAATTAAAGCCTATTTTTCATATATCTGAAAGGCAGGACAGTCTGTGTTTATTGAAGAAAGAGAAAATCCTATCAGAAATAAAGACAGTTCATGCCTTGCACTAAATTAGTAAATAGAATTCATAATTTCTGAAGCACTGTAATAATTGAAAGATGTTATTTGAGTGGAGTAATGGTAGCTAAGTAGGATACAAATTGTAGCCCCCCTGCCTTCTCATTTAATTTCAACTTTAGAACGATTTCAGTCCATCACTGAACATGTTGAAAGGGATCTCATTATTAAAAATTCAAAATATATTCTCCATGATCTTTTATTCTAAGAATCCCAAATGCCTCAATGTACAGAAACACACATTTTTAATGAACCAAATGGACTTGTTTTTATAACTGACAGGAGGTGCTGGGAATTGGAATTGGAGGGGGGGAATCAGCTAATTAAATCTAAATCACCAACAGTGAACATAATTTCCTTGTCCAGTCACTTCCAGTTTCACCAGCTTCCTTGTACCAGTCTCATACTTTATTTCCTTCTCTGGTTTGGCTTTGTTACCTTTGAATTTTAATTAGACAGCTTCCTGCAGGCTGCCCGGGTGCCACTCAGTAATGCGTGTCATGGTGTGTGAACGCAGCACTGACAGGCGCATTGCTGTCAGCTCCTGTGCCCCAGCCCAGCTCCCCGTGCCAGGAGCTGCCTTCCCAGCCAGGATCCAGCTCTGCTCCAGCAGCCCTGGGCTGCTCTCGGCTGCAGGCACGGCACTGGTGGGATTGGGTCAGCGACACAAAAGCATGTGCGATGTGACAGGACCCTCCAGGACTTTCAGCAGCTGAAATGGAAGAAGTCTCCCACCATGTGCAACTGTAACTCTTCGAGGCTTACAGCACGGCCAGATTTTCACAGGGATAGGGAACGCTGCCTCCCTGCCAAATTTCAAGTTGCTATTCTGAAATATGAGGTTGATGGATCTGCTAGAAAAGGAACTTGCCAGATTTCACCAGCATTTTTGTTCTTTTTTTTTTTTTCTAACAATATTCTTGAAACATCCAAATCTTCTGAGATGTTGTCATAGCTAAATGCACCTCAGATGGTTCAAATTTGGCAAACGCTTGAGAAACAGAGTTTTAGAAAGGGACTTGCTGGGAAGCCTTAATAAGAAACAGAGCTAACAACCCAGTCAATGTTTACACTGAAAGAACAAACAAATAAACAATTGTGCACTTTAGTTGCCTTGACAGTAAATCTAATCAACATAACAGATTGCAATAGATCTTTTTTCCATTAAAATGAGAGCTCTGAGTAAAAGTTAAGAAAGGTAGATCTTAATTTTTTACTGGCTGAAGAAGAAGAGTGCATGCAGCATTATTCCAAATTTAAATGGAGAATAAAAAACTGTTTCACAGAACACACAAATGTGTTAGGGTATGTCATTCTTTGGAGAGAATCACTTTCAAATTGGACTCCTATTGTTGGATATTGGACTCCTATTATTCACACCATTCATTATTATGCCATGATCCACCCTGGCACCTGCATGACAAGAAACCTGCATATTAGATCTGCAGAAACTCTGTTCCTGCACAGGGTTTTCCCAGATTAGAGTAAGATTTTACTTAGAACATTTAGGCAGTTGCTGAAAGTACACTTTAGGTAGCATTGTCAGAGAACTCTTGTGCTGGGAGGCAGAAGATAGGAGAGACAGGGAAGACCTGGGAGGAAGCTTTTATGTATCTCCACTGATCAGCATAAATAGAAAAGGGGCATTGCTGCAGCTGTAGTCACTGAGATGCAGAAAGAGTCAATTTTCAATTGGATGGAGAATTTAGGGGCTGTTCCTCCATTCTCCAGCTTAACCCAGTGGGCAGGATACCAAATATTACTTCCACATTTCCCTTTGACATCACACACATTAAACCAAAATCCACCTGGCCTTATGAGTTTATTATAAGTTATCTGGAGCATGAGGCATATTTTCCTTTTTTGTAAGAATAGGGGAAAATATGCAGCAATGTAAACACTGTAATAAAACAATGAAACTGAGAGGCCACTGCTTAAGTTTATTCAATATGGCCACAATATAATTAAAATTGAATAAACTTTTTTATATAAATTCAATTAATTGGTGTGGCCTTACGCATACAGTCTACATCGTGAAATTGTGACCAATAACTTGTTCTTCCAGCACTGCTAAATAATTGCCTGAATTCAGAGGATAAAGCATAGGGAAAGCTGAAAATCCATTATGCTCTGTAACAGTCTGAATAAAACTAATTAGCTGCTATCTAAATTTTCACACCTCTATTTCATGATCATTGTCTCTTGTAAAAATAAACACATGCACTCTGAAACAAGGTAAACATAAATGG
Organism: Parus major; assembly: GCF_001522545.3. Classification (NCBI taxonomy): domain Eukaryota; kingdom Metazoa; phylum Chordata; class Aves; order Passeriformes; family Paridae; genus Parus; species Parus major. The sequence goes on from NC_031776.1 coordinate 20,405,103, forward strand.
AATTCAAAACATGAATACCACAGGTCCAATTTTGAACTCGTCTGGCTCCCTGGTACATGGCAGAGACACTGGAGGGGTCAGGGATTTTAGGAAGGGGATCGTCCCTGAAGGGAGACAAGAAGGGGAGTCCCCAAAACAACCCACCACATTGGTGCTCCAAATATTCCCTCACAGCTTTATAATTTCACAAATACAATGATTATTTTAAAATCCCCTGACCAATGTGGATGTGGAAAATACATGGATTGTTGCTAAGTTTAAATAGGTGTTGAAAATTTGGATGATGTCATGCTGGTGTGCAAGAGCAGCTAATATTTCTGACTCCTATTGCTATGGGTTATGTAAAGCATTTGAATAATTTGGGAAAGGTAGTACTTGCAGGGAGATGATATTACTCTTTAAAATTAGTTCAAATTATCTCCAACTTTTGTAAACTCACAGAGTCAGTGTCAGGAATGTACAGAGACACTTATTGTGGAAAAAATTTTAATAAAATACTCATGTTTTTTGTATGAAATTTTAATCTTTTCAGGAAATGCACTCTCACATGATAACATCCACTGGGCAGAGTTGTGATGCTATAACTTCATTTGTCTTTGAGGAAATATCTTCTATTGTGATGAGACAAAGAAGAAGGTCTTATCCTGGTTTTTTAAGTTAATTCAGCCAAGTTTCATCAAGTTTTTCTCTAGTACTGTTATTTATAAGCTCACATAAGCAGAGGTGTTAACATACATTGGTTTATCCAGCAAAACTCTAAATCAACTCATTCAGCTGGTTGGGCTTGATTAGACGGGGAAACAGAGGATCACTCTATAGCTAAACTCTTTATTAATTTTCACTGTGAAATTCCTAATCTGAAACTCAGAAGCATTTAGAACACCAATGCCTTATAGAGAGATGATAATACATACTGTGAACTTAGTACAAGGTAGGCCTTTAGGGTATTTATTTTGGACACATTACTCCCAGGAGATCTGAATGAAGAACACTGCCTAAACTATTTTTATTAAAGAATCATTAGTACAAGAGAGTTTATCTCATTGGTATTCTTCAGCTCATTAAATGAAAGTCCTAAAGTGTTTTCAAAAACCTCTGCATTTTCTTGGGAGCCATCAGTGGGTGCAGACAGAAGTAGAACAGAGGACAGCAACATTTTATCTTTCATCAAGATTAAGAACTACCTTGCTTATTTATCAGCCAAATAGAAGTTTGGCTGTCCTTGAGACTGAGATGGAGTCACTATACTGGTAATTACTAGACCAGGGCATTCTCCAGCTCTTCTGGCAAAGGCTTGCCCTTATTTCCTCACTTTTCAGACCATGAAACTCAATGTAAAATAGAGAAATAACCAGTCTCTGACTGGGACATGATCCTGTTGCATTCCCAAGCTGCCTTTACACAACATTAGAGCTTGCTTTACATTTCTTCTTTTGTCTGGTAACACAGAAATATTGTATTACAGTAGCATAGGTACAGCACTGGACTAGACTGCTGAACAGGTTCAGCCTTGCCTATAATGCAGACATTGTCTAGAATGTAGACATTCATGCTGGCATACGTTCACATGCAGTCTTATACACTCTAACCCCAATGAGGGTCTGCCACCTAAAAATTCTACAACCTCTGCATTTTTCTTTGGATGGTAGGTACCATCTTCCCTTCCAGCAGTGCTGTGCTGTGTCCCAGTGCTGTCTGGAGGTGTCCTCCAGAGTGGGGCACACCCCAAGCACAGCATTCCCCTTCACTACGCAGCCAGCAAGGGAGGGGCGAGCCAGAGACGGGCACTCACAGTGGCTCCTCAGAGGGTGCCATTGAGAGAGGTGGGATTTCTCCCCATGGGACTACTTCTGTAACATTTTGCTCTATCTTTCCAATAATCAAGCCAGTGGCTTGTTGCCAAGCCAAGAGCCTGCCTTGGCTATCAGATCTCATTTACGTCAGTGAGCAACGGTCTCAGTAAAAGAAAATGTTCGCAGTCAAAACTATTCTCAGTGAAATCAAAATAGTCAATGCATTGTCAGGGAAGAGTGGTGCTGCCCTACCAAATAAATGTCACTTTGGAAGCAAGTATATTAACAAAATATATATGTGTAGGCAAAGTCCAGACACTTGTTTTGACAATGTATGATTTTGCTCCCTTGTCAAACTTCTCTTATTACACATGGAATCACACGCTCATTTTCAACAAGTACATGACGATGCAGGAGATTACCAGTACATCACAGCATGTATTTGCCTTTGGATTGGCTTAATGTATTTTTAGGCTTATCCAGCTGGCTTGGAGAATACACATGAACCAAATTCAAGCACTGCTTATGCTTTAATTACAAAGGTTTACACTGGACTTACATTCTGCATCCCTTCTTTACACTGAGATACATTTCTGTAGAGTGATTTAGATATTTTATGTGCTTTAACGGATCTCCTTGTTGTAAACATGCAACTTTATTTAAAATATGAATTCCTGAATTAGATGCAAATAAAATGTTAAATAAGAGATTTTCATCAGTAATTATCTACCAATAAAAATAGTTTTATATGCTTAATAATGAATATAATTGGAATTTTTATACACATTACTGTGTAAGTATTTGCAATTATTGGTTTACATTATTTTTTTATCAATCTTTATATCTCTATGGAATAAAAAAAACCAGAACATTTTTAACCTAAGCATATACATTTGTAAACCAGATAAATGTTGTGATTATCTCTTCCTGTATATAATTCCTCATGAGGGATTCAGTTAATTGAACATACCTTTCAAAACATAATCTATGGCTTAATTAACCTCAGCAAATATAAAATTTGAAACCACATACCCTCTATTGGCAGAAAAGTTAGGGACTTTTTCTATTCCTTTTTATCCAATGCTACTAACGATTGCTTTGCACAGGCACATAATACATGCAGGTAGCATGACTAAATTCAAAACAGAAGTTAAGTTTTTGATTTCACTGTCAGGGATCAAAAGTCTTTTTTTTTTATACATACATCAACTCTTTCAATAACAAAATAAGAACTCATTGACGTTGAGTAGATTTCATAGCTTGTAGAAAAGACACATATCATTGTAATGTGTGAAATTTTAATCAGAAATGTTGTGAAGGATAAAGGTAAACTGACTGCTATAATTAATGTGTTCTGCCACAGATATTTAGCTGACACATTTGAGAAGTGTGGTTTATGTTAACTATTCCACTGCTTGAATTCTGTCCTTGCTAAATGATGGTACTGTTTGACAGTTTTAAGTTACGATGTTTTCCTGTCTTCAGTAAAGTTTTTCTTCATCTAGCATATGATCCTGTAAACCAGAAACTTGAAGTACTGCAGTGGTAGGTGAACAATTGACATGCTGATATAGATAGGCTGTACTTGGTAATATGTGTTAAACCTGCCACCAAAAGCTGTCAGGCTTGAACCACTTGAATATTGCCTTTCCTCTCCTTCCCTGTTTTAGCATTTTAAATATTCTATATATTTTATCATTCAGTTTATGAAGACTTGTGCCCACAGCCATAGTCTCTTGAATCAAAAAAAGGCTATCTTACCCATGGGATGAAAATTACTAAAATCTATTACCACAACAATAACAAGGATAGAGTTATAAGAAGATTATTGTTCTCAAAACAAAATGCCTATCTGTTACATCTAACGCATTTTTGGAAAAAGCCCAAGGCCCTGATTCTGCCACTGTTCCTTGAATTGAGTAGAACCATATGGTCCCATTGGAGTTGATCTAACTGCCTTTGGAGTATGCTACCACTCAAAATAAATAAGACTGGCAGGATCTGGCCCTGAATGAGCACATGGGCTCTGCACCCTGCCCTAGAGGTTAACAAACTGAGTAAGAAAATTCCAGGGCTGAAGGGGATTCAGCTGAGAAGGCCCTCTCTGATACAAGCTCCCACCCCTCCAGATGTAGGGCCTCTTAAGGGAAATGCTCATTCAACATACATTCACTTTAGAGGGTTTTGTAAGAAGATATATTCTTTTTACATATAATTTATTTATTGTCCTATTTCCAGAAGCAATGAGCTGCCTGTGTAACTAATTGCTTTAATTGAAGGGATGACAAACCTGGGACAGACAGGAAATAACAACTTCAGAATTGCATTTGTCATTCTGAAGCAAGAGAAAGGATTTTCTGGTGCAGATAATATTTGATCCCACAACCAACAGAATTCATTTTGCAGTCCTTAGGCACCCAGCTTCTCTCTGCTGAGTAAAGACTGCTTTAAATGTGTATTTTATTTCCCAAGCAAATAACATATTTTAAAAGTTGCTCTTAAAAATAGAAAAAGATTGCTAACTTTTGCTGCATCATATACCCACTCCCCCATCAGTACAGCACATTACAGGGCATATTTTCAAAGGGTACTGAGTTATGAGTATGCAAAATAAATCCCTATGATCTGTCTGAAACAGATGATTAAAGTGATTTCCTCAGAGTGCAAATAGAGAGAAAAGTATCATTTACAAAAAATCCCATACTAAAAGTCGGGGATTCTGATTCTTTACTTTGCTTCTGCCTCAGATATATCAGTCTTACCTGAAAAGATCTACTGCAGGCGCCTCTTGCCATGCCAGTATGGGTGTGCAGCAGACAAAAGACATACCAGAAAGGGGAAGACAGATATGCCACTTAAATTAAATAGGAAATGAATTGGCCAGCAAGTTGGCATGTCTGCTGAGACAAATCATAGACAACATGTCTCTCAACAACAGAACTTATTTGTTTTCTCTTGCCAACAGATTCATCACTGCCCAGGCAAAACAGGCAAAATACATTAGTGTCATGGTAAACTGATAAAGAGAAGTGCCTCAATCTAGCATCCTCAATGGCGAAAGTCTTAGGGCTGTATTGATCTGTGTTATATAAATCTTGTTTTCTGTCTGCAGAAGTGAATCAGGAATGACCCTTAAGGTTAACAAACATTGTAATGTCTTTCAGCTGGGGCAGATGCCTATGTGCTCCACACATTGTATTTGGTCAAGTCCCATCTTGTCATTTTACTGCCAAGGAGCTTAACTAATTGCTGGCAATCATAAGACAGTCTGATGGAAGCAAAGAATTCCTACAATTGTTGCCCCTCTCCCTTTTTTTCCTCAGCCTTAACAAGCACTCAAAGCCATGTAGCGGAAAACAATCAACACTGAATTAGTCAGCAGGAGTCTTAGCTGAGCTGGAACTTTATGTAATTGGCATGTCATGTCCGTACATAGCCAGAAGCAGGCCTGATTAAGCTGATGTATTTTGTTTCAGTAAACTTTTACAAAGGCAACTTTACCTCCTCTTGTTTGGTTGCATGTCATTGCATGTGCTTAACATGAGATTTTTCTGCAGGGCAGAGGCACTAGACAGTCACCACAGGCATTTTGGAGTATTGTCATACTGGCATGTGCAATATTACATAATAATCGAGCCGCTAGAAAGAGCCAAACAAAAGAAGCAAGTTCGTTATCGAAGCATAACTCTTAGAACAAACTTCTTTGGTTTCTGTGTACAACTTCATTTTCTACAGCCTATTTAAGCAGGTTTGAGAAAAAAAAAGATGCTAGTTACAGTTTTCTGTTAGAACCATTTCCAATTAAACTTGCATAGTTTTCTTGGAGTTTAGTAAAATAATTCCTGTGCAACAAGGAATCCTTCCAGTGGAGATACTACTCAGGGCACTTAAGCAGTCCACCCTATCCAATGCAATAAAATTTTACTGTGCATTTTACTTTGGCCTACAGATAGATTTAGTCTTAGAATGCTAAAAATGCCAGTCTGCATGGAAAAAGAAAGTATATTATTATCTTTATTGCTAAAAGTAAATCATAAAGCTTAAGGCACTCCAGCTGTATTCTTTGGTAGTAGTGTCCTTTTTGTCATAACCTTAAATCAAACATTATATTTGAACTTGGCATAGATTATTAGAGCTAAAAGAGTGAGTATTCCGTGTTTCTATTACGTCATAGTTGACAATATAAAGACAAGATTCAGGGAACTAATGGAGCTTTTTTCTTTTTGTCATAGAAAGGTCAAGCTAGTTTTCCACATTTTATATGTGTGTCATTCTCAATATAGAAACAGAATCTCTTATAGAAAACAATGTAAGTAAATGTCTCTACGAAGCTACTAGTCACCTGATCAAAAGCCAATGTTGAAAAACACTTCTAATGACTTTCTCTTATGCATCAGTGCACCTACTAATGAGCTGCCAGAAAAGGCTTTGCAAAGCTTTGCTAAGATAGAGCAGGAATGTGAGAAGCCTGAGATCTAACTTCCCTGCTGTGATCCCTGCCTTTCTACTAACAGGGAGCCCAGGCGCAGAGCTACTAATGAGCATGCTGGAGAGAGTGTCCAGCCCAGCTCCGGCTAGAGACAATCCACCTGTCTGCTCTCCGATGCAGGGTATGGTGCATGACAGTAAGACACCCCGTTGTATTTTGTCCTTAAATAATTTAGGTATTTATTGATTTTCCTCACATTTTTGTTTTGGGGCTTTTTGCTATTGTTTTGGTTTGGTTTGGCTTATTTTTTTTTGCACTGACCTTGCTCTCAGTGGCAGCTCTGACTGCCTTTGGAAGAAAGTAGCAAGTTTCAAAAGCAGGTTTTCCCTCCATAACTATTACTTGATTTGATCTAAGGAAAACAATGCTGTTATAGCACATACTGCTCTCCAGAATTTCAAGTTTATTCCTCCTATAATATAATCATGCATCCTTAGCTTGATGTTACAAAAATGGTAAACCAATATTAACAACTTGTAAAAAAAAATCCCAAATGTCCTTTATTTGAAAAGGAAAAAGAAAAAAAGAAGAAGATATAACAGCTGCCTGACACTAAAAATAGTGCAAATTGCATAAATTAGAGCCCACATTTCAAAGGCACCACACTCAACATCTTTATCTACAGTCAAAAGCCAGCAGGATACTGGTATGAAACATTTACTTAACTCTGTTTGCAGAAATTCTGTATGAATGGAAGTTACTGCAGGATACCTTTCAACTCCAAGCTGCTCACATAACGCATCATGACCATACCTAGCTCCCTTTGGGCTTTTCTTGAGGTTACCCTGCCATTTAATATTTTGTTAGCCAAAGAGACAGGTTTGTAGAACAGACACTAGATAACATTGCCAGTTAGCAGTAGGATGTCACAATTACTCTGAAAGAAATACAAAAATGTAGCAACAGGAATCAGTGATAAATTTCCTGTATTATGCTCCAGATTATCATTGGGAAAAGCTATTCAAGCCAGCCAAATGATTTGCTATTTCCACTTCTTCTCTGCCTCTGTTTCCTACCTGAGTTTTGACATTAGAAAACCTCTAGTATGTCGCACCAAGGAAGAAAATGTGTCCTCAGTGCATTATTGATCTCCCATAGTTTCTTCAACTAAGTCTTCACCATTATGAAAAAGTATCTCAGGGATCTATAGTCTCCTGTTGATACAAATTCTCACTGACATTAATGGGACTTGAGTGTGCACACTGCATAGGGAAAAGAAAACACACTATTGATATTCAGGAGTGATACTCAGAAAACCTAGTATTAAAATATAGTGGTATTATAAGCACACTCACCTCCACACTTGTAGGCTGGTCATTCTGAGTAGGAGCTTTAATTTTTAACTCAGTAAGTTCTCCTTCTGACAATATTTTAAAAATATTGAATTTTACTTTTTAAATTTCTTTTTCTCTAGCTAACACCTTGGTTTTCCATTCTTAGAAGATTTTAAAATAGTTGCTACTTCTTTCCTGGAAAGAGGACTTAACAATTTCAAAAAACATTTCTGATTTCCACTGTTTCAGCTGAATTTACAGGGACACATTGAGTATGAAGTCTTGATAAAAAATGTTGGGTGTAAATTTCAGGCATGAAAAAACAAATTATTCAGGTGCATAAAAAGTTTGAGAATGCTAGTAAAATTGCTTGGGCCAGATTTTTCTGAGTATGTGTAGTGAATTTAATGAAAGATCTCATATAAATGCTTCACTATTCTCTTTGTAGTTGGCCTTAATAAACACCAAAATGGTGCCTGGTAAGGCAATCTAAGCATCCTTTAAAGATGCTGGAGAGAATCATCAGATTCATAGAAGAAAAAAGTACAAAAAGAGGCTCCTGAGCAGCAAAAAACCATCTTCTAGGGGAAAATGCTGAGCTCTCCAGTGCTTCTGTAAATACTCTTTGTCTGCTAAAGAAATCTTGCAGCATGGAACTCTCATCCTTCATGTTTCTACCATCCTGCAAACTCCTCTCAGATCAGTGAGAAACAGTGACTTTGTTATGCTGAACTGGTTAAGCTGGCTTGGTGCTATCACCCCCTCTTGCTGGAGAGCTCTTTAACACTCTGGTATCATTCAGCCTTGCACACTGAATGAGCCTGAGACAGATCTGCTCTGTGGCCAGGTACAGCTTACAGACCAGAATAACTCAGTGGAAAGAAATCAGGTACATAAAGGAAATTGGGTGCAGGCAACACCTTCAGACAAGGTCCAGGGAAGGGAGAAACATTCCCGCTCCTCTGTTCTTCTATCCTATTCTGTTCTTCCAAACTCCAAGGATGAACAAAGTTGCCCATATCTAACACAACTCATTTCATTTCCTAGGAACATTAGGTTACAAAGAACATGTAAAATCTACCTCTCTTGTTAGACTGCAAAGCCTAGCTCACACATGAGATAACTCACATAAACTCTTTTACCGTATTTTTCTGTATAGTGTTCTGTGCCTATTAGTGTATCAGCCCTATTCTCTGAGGATATACTGTATAATAGAATTAAAAGTGCTTTGAAATTGCCAATCATCTTTCAGCCTGTGCAGTGAAGGAGATACGTGAAAGAATGAAGCTTTTCTAGCTCTATCCCTTCAAAAATTAGTTTATCAAAAAATTTCTGTGAAACATTTTTCATGTGAATACACAGATTTTGCACAGAAATGGAAAATTTCAAATTGTATTGATAAAAACCTATTACTGTACTGTTGTAAATATTTTTTAGTATTTGATATATTTGAATAAAAATGCAATAACATTACAAACTCAGAACAGAGTATGTTATCAGAACAGATTATCTTTCAAAATATTTCTTTTAGTGTCTAAGTTTTTAGCTACAGGGAAGACTCTTTATAAAATAATTTCTTCTTCAGAATGACAGAAAATTTTGAAATTCAAGAATTGATATTGTTTGATCAACTGTTATCTATCGTTAGCTCACAGTTTTGCTGGTGGTTTGACAACTGAGTTTTCCCTCTCTTATAATCCTTACACGAAATAAATATTCTTTTAAATAATTTTGATTCATTAGCAGGAAAGGTTGGTTTCCCCAAAGTAGCTGAAATATATGTGGATTTATGAGTCAGAGCAGAAGACCTCTCTGAATGATAGCAACAATTTACAGAGAGTTCCGAGAAGACTAATAGAAATGGTTATGAGGCTGGAAGACATGTATACATATAATTTCACAGAGTCATAAGTAAGACATATGGGGAGAATGATAACAGTCTAAATTTTTAAAGCATATTAGCAAGAGCGATAGAGAAAAAATTAGACTGAATATTAAAAAAAAAAATTCCTGAAAATGAGCTGAGTTAGGCAGTTGAATAGTCTCCAAAGGACTGATGGGAACCCAACTGCAAGATACATTACAACCACACTAAGAGGGCCATCGGGGTGACCTGACAGGTTTTACTTTTTTCCATGCTGGTCTTCAAAGAATTGAAGTACTAGGAAGTCAGAAGAAAACGGAGAAGTTTCAGATCCAAGGCTGCCTTGATATTATTATTTTATATCTTAGCTGAGATTTGCAATTTCCTGTCATCTTATCTGGGTTCCTTGGTCAGCTCTGGGTGTTAAGTCAATGAGATGCTGAATGACTTACCTTGGCTGCTGGTAAAGTTAATGTGTTATAACAGATTTTATATGTGATGATTTATGTATTTAGGATTTTTATGTCAATAATTACTGTACATGTTATACGACCATTTCATAAAATTACACATCACCATAAAATAACTGTATATGGCATATTTAATTTTGAACTTCCAAAGACAAAAAATGGAAGTAGTTACAATAATCATTATTTTCAATTTTATGTAGTTAAGTGGTTTTACAAAAAAAAATTAGCCTTCCAAATTACGTAGTTATAATGTGTTAATGGTAGCATAACATGTCATTACATTATGCAGCTTAATTTCATAGATATTATATATAGTTGGATATTTTAGACTCTTTCATCCTTACAGTTATTACAAGACACTGATTTCTTTCAAACCATATTCTGCTTAACACTTAGGCAGTATAACCTTTGATGATCCAATTCATTTGGACACTTGGATCACAAAAGAAATTGGTGCTATTGCCTTTATTTTTAATTTAAAATGGGAACAGTGCTCCCATTCCTCTCAGTTTTCTCTGTGAACCCTTCCTTTCTTATTTTTCCCTACTTATAAAACATGTTCTTCCAAGACAGCTGATGAGACAAGAGTGCTTCTCAGAAAGAAGATGATAATGGTGAAAATCACCTTGTCCATAGTCTTCTCATGGTCACCTATGAGGCTTGGATTCTTCCTACCTTACTTTTATAGTTGGACATCTAGGTACTCCAGTTAAGTTCTTGGAGTCAGGTGGGATGGATCAGAGACTAAAAGTCCTTATATACCCCTAAGGTATCTTTAAATTATGCTGTTTCACCCTAGTGTCCTATTGCTCTATATGTGTGACTTCAGGAGAATCAAGGGCAAAGAGTGGTCTTGTGTCAAAAAAATGAAAGAACAGATGGTGCAGAAATCCACCAAAATTCTCTGATGCTTACAACAAAAAAGAACTTAAAATACTACTTCTGATGTTCTGCCTTGATTTCTTTACATAAACTTCCTCTCTTTTTGATCCATCCTCAAAGTATTCAGACCCTTTTGGATTTTTAATTTGCCTTCTTCTCTATTTACCCTTCCTTTAACGCATGTTGTCCAAAAAATTTAATTAGTATGGAATTCATTTTGTCCTCAAGGTCATGAATGAATATATTGAATAATGTTGATTCCAGTTCCTGACCCCTAAACACTCCCATCAACACAGCCTCCCAGTCACTTGCTACTACATTTGCAATAACTCTTTACCTCCTTTTTGTCATTTCTTTCTTCAGCCATATATAATTATGGCTGTACAGGAGCATGTCTTACCAGTGTTTAAAAGAATTCTCCTTGAGCAGCCTGCACTACTGGGAAAGGTAACTTCATGTCTGCACACTCTCATCTCTGTCTAGCCAGTTGGGCTGAAGGACGGTGCACAGAGAAGAGAGGCTATTCTGACCAGTCTTCCCCACACTTCCCATTGGGAATGATTTATGGCACATCAAGTCCCTCAAACATTGCTCAGATGTTTTCTCAGAAGGTTAAATCAGCATAGTCTGTAAATGGGCTGGAAATAACACAGGATAACCAACAGTCTCTCCCATGCCTGGCCTCTCTTTCAGTTAGCACAGGCTAAACATGGACACAGACTGCTTCTTCTTGGAATAAAGTATGACTGGAAATATTGGGCCACAGATAGTAGCATAAGCCATAGTACTGCAGATTTCTTAATCTTTCTCTGGCTCTTTTTTTTTTTTTTTTTTTTTGAATTAGCCTCTTTCACAAAAGTAAGAATTTTAGAAGAGGCTGCAGTTACAAGAAATCAATTACTTCAAACCTGTAAAGGAAACCATATTGAGATATAAAAAGAAAGCAGAAGAGAGTAAAACATCACACAGTACAGATAAGAAAACAAGATCTTTGCCTAAGGACCTTTCCCTTGCAGCAGAGTAAGACAGGTATTTTAGCTGTGACTCTGTCATGCATCATCTCAGTCTTTTCTCCATGCTCTTCTTGCACTGAAGTAAAAGCCTTGTAAGTCCAGGATTCCTATATACCCTTTCAACTATAAAGGAACTGTTTATATCTAAGTTACTCCACTATGCCCTCCTGGATGACCAGAATTTGCAAACAATAATCAGTTATGATTTGACACTTATAGTTTCTTTCTCTGCTTCAAGAAGGAACTATCCTAACAACCTCTGCTAAAGGCTGCTGTAGTCCCTTCCTGGGTTTTGGCAGTACAAATTGTTGTTTAAGACTGGATTTCCTATGGCTACTTCACACCTTAACCACCATGTCTGCAGAGTCAACCTGACCCATAAATCCCTCACCAAGTTGTAGAGTCACTGTGCTAATGGACTCTAATAGCAGAGCCTTATGCAGGACAGCAACAGTTAAAAAATAAAAAGAAGTTGAGTCAAGTATGTCTCTTTTTTATCAAAATGCATTCCTTCAGTTTGCTAGTATAAAGTGATGGTTCAAGAACACATAATTTAAGTGTTAATAAAATACATGTAACAGTTCTGATGTCTGTCTTCAGACTGGGACTGCAAATAGGCTGTTATGTGATATATAATATCAAAGGAAAAAATTAATATCTAAATGCATTATTACAGCCCTGGTAATATTCTCTGTCTTTCCATCATCTGAAAAGCTGGCAAATGCATGCTCTGCATCATCAGTGTAACAATCTCCATACAACATTTTAATATATATTTCTGTAGCATTTGTATTACACACCAACAAAAATTGTTCCACTAGGCACTCAGCTGTGTAGGTTTTTTTAACAACTCTAACTAATCCAAACATTTCTGAAAGTAATTTTAATGCAGATCACGAATGAAAAAAATTAAAAATATATATGCAGAACTGAATGCGCACACAGCTATAATTTGAAGAAATATATACGTTAAATCAACTAGGATTGATCAAAAATTTTTCTTCCAAAATAGAATTTGTATCCTGGGAAATTGGACTATGAAGTTCTAAATGGGAAAGTTTCATCACTGAGTTTTTTTTATATTGACATTTTTTATATTCTGTTTTGTATTTTAGGGATTTTGCACAACTGATTCCAAAGCAATCCAGATTATCAATACCTCTCAATTTTCCTTAAAATCTTTGTTGACTCAGAGGACAGATCTACTGCTTTCCCACTCTGTTTAATATGTCCCAGGAAATATGAAAGTCAAGATAAAACTAATTCAATAGAAGTACTGCCAAAACAACAAAAAATGGATCTCTTTTACTGCCACCAAGCTGAATGGTCCATAGAGATCCTTGGCACAGGCCCTTCTTTTTCTTAACAGCTTCTTCTGAGGTAGCTGAGTATAAATAACTAAGTATTCTGTTCCAATGGATGTTCAGACATCCTCAGTCAGGATCAGAATCAGTGTGGCTCTCATACTAGGTTAGTCTGCAATGCCTGCAGAGACTCCTCTTCCCAAATCCTATTCTTACACTTCCTCTCAGGAAGGATGCTTTGCTCACCAGGGTGATACGATGCACTTGTTTTCAGTGATAAAGCTCCGTGTCAGGCTATTACACATCACAAATATTCCCAACTACTGAATTCATGGAAATCAGCACTTCAGGAATTGTCTAGAATTTTGGGTATCTACTTGGATGTTGTACTAATAGTTTTCACACTTCAAGATCTACTGCTCCCATTGCCAAATCTGTGCAACTGTTGATTAATTGAAGATCACGACAAGAACTTGAAAAAATTGTTTCAAAAACCACATATCAACTTAGCCATCATAGTGGAAGGCAAAAAAGGCAAATGTTCAGCTGAAAAGTAAGTTTACCAGTATTGTTGCCTAATACATTTTTTTCCTAATGTGGTGCAGGAACACTAGCCCACTGTCTCCCCTATAAGGCAATGTGCACCCTTTTAAATCCTGCTGTGCCTACAACTGCAGACTTCTATATTCAAAAAGTGCTAGATAGGCTTTCAGCTACAGCTCCCAAAGATAATCTTAACAACAACAAGCCCTAAAAAGGTTTGTACAAAACCAACAGAGATTATCTTTCAATGTTTTTGCTACACAAAATTATGTGACCTGTGGGTTTATGAGTATCAGCACGTTCAATTACTTTCCTTTGGAAAAGTTTTTCCCTCTTACTCCAAACTGCATATGAAGCTGCATCTTCTGATATGTGTTTATACATCATACATTTCCCTTCAACTCTAACTCCTCTAAGAGAGTAATTACACAATTCAAATCTTCAGAATAAGCCAGAAATTCCAGGCTTTAGTCATTTGCCTGTCAGCAAAAGTTACTGTGACTATGACTGTCAACTACTCAGGAGCATGTTCATTTTCTTAGTTCAGCCACTTTTCATCTTGCACAGGCATTAAAGTGTTGTTAGTACCTATCTTCCCCATAACATTTTTCATCAAAACTCATGTGTGAACATTTCATAGAGGAGGTAAATGTCTTACCATATTTAGGAGAGAGGGAAAAGTGAAGCTATAAGGAGGCTGAGTATTTTCCCCAGTCTTTCAGTATTTGAGCAGCAGGAGTGCAGCCTAGCCCTCTTGGTCATCTGCCCAATGATGATAGTCATGCCTTACTCCTTACTAAGAAACCAGTAAAACTATAATACCATCAGAGCTGCAGAGGGAATCAACACTTTCTTGAGACAGGTTTTAAGTATTAGTTCCTAACATCTTGCTTGGTTGGTTCATTTTTCATACAGTGACAACACATCACCTAAAGCACACAAGCACCCATTGGTACTATTTTCTAGCATTGGCCCTAAAAGCAGGACAAACATCAGTAAAGCAGTGATCAGTAGCTGGTGAACTTAAATCTCGCTCAGGAGCAATGTTCCACTAAATAGGATTTTACCCTTTCAAGTCAGCAGCAAGCTTAGTTTTACAGCAGCTTAGGAGAAATAAAAGGTATTTTATTGAATATTTTAAATGTGAAACCAAAGAATGCAGCAGTGGAAATAGCAGCTATACTTGTTAGCTTTTATACTAATATAGCAGGGTCTTATGGCCCATTCATTTTAAATGGTGATCTATATTATTTTTCCAATTGCCACAGCCATTGAATTGGAAAAAACAACCCAAACAAAACTAGACCATGTGTCAGATGGGTCATTTAAATTTTGCTGTGAAAGACATTAATAATATTCCCATTTCAGTAATCATCTGTGAGTTTCAGAATTAACAAGCCAATGAGGGAAAAAAGGGCCATTCAGAGTTTTCAGGTTTTCTTTTGGCTAATGAAATGCAACAGTGTTAATTTACACTTGGAACAGATAGGCAAGGTTTACGTCTGTTTTAAAACAAAGAGCATCATCTTAGATTTTTTTTTTATTGCAATAAAATGTGAATCATGCATGTCTTATACAGATAAGACCCTATTTTTCAGTGATTAGCAAGAATGCACTCACTAGAAAGATTTCTACTCAGATATTTTCTCTCAATTCAGCATTTAAAAAAGAAGCTCTGGTGTATCCAGCACACCTATTCTTCCAGGGCAAACTCATCTAGGTCTACACAGTCATAATTTAAACATTCAATCACATCAAATTAAGCAATAGAAATAAAGAATTAACCCATTTTAGCAAGATTACCTGAATTCCCATTTTTGAGTACTTCATTTTTTAAATAGCACCTAATAGATCTTTTATTTTATTACAGTCATATGCTAAAATGCTTTCGAAAAGAGTCCTACAAAAATTTCACCTTTTAAACTGAAATAAACTCAAGCCCTCTATGCTCACGGGGAGAACCTGGCTTTTTTGGTTTTTTTACCTTTAAATATAAATGCTTTCGTATAACCACAGCCTAGCAGGGAGGCAATGCCACTTGGCAAAAAAAGTTATATTAAGTGCACTTGCTGGAACTGTTTATACTTTGTTCCTGAGAAATAGATTGAGTACTTGATAGTATAACACAATGAGAGGTACGGGTGGTGGAGATCGGATCGGATGCTTGGGCGGGGGGAGCGGGGAAGTGTTGCTACCCCAGGAATTTATTTTTAAAGTGTCTGCTATTTCATGCAATCTGGTCTATTTCAAAGGCAAACAATTTGCTCTTCAGAAGTATCTTTATGAGCCCCAAGGGATGAAACTCATCCCTGGCAGAAATGATTTAGCAGTATCCAGAGAGGGGGTGAACTCCTTGAGAGGCAAGGGAATAATTTTTTGAAGGGTGGCAGAATTTTAACAAGGGCCTCTAGTGAGTTCTTGTGAACCCCTTTCAGCACATCACTGTTTTATTAAAATATTCTTCTCAAAATACTGAAACACTGACAGCTCCTGTAAGCTTGCCAAAAATTGAGTAAGGAATAAAAATAAAATGTTAACTTGACATGTGTGAATAATTTTGATTTGATGATAACACCTTTTGGAATCGAGGCCATATTCAAAGCTGACTCGTAACACATTCACATTTCTAACTTACATGAAATAACTCAAACTTTTCAGGCATTGTTATGGTGCGGTGAAAGGAGGAGATGGTAGGAGTCGAGCTCAAGCTTCCCTCTGAGTTAAGTGAAGATTAAAAATATTTTAGGTCTTTCTGTCTGAACTTAGAGGGACCTAGGTCATATCTGGTATGCACAAAACAGGTTGGTTAATGCATGTTAGCCGGTTAAAGTAACAAAGCGCAATCAAACTGAGTAAACACCAAAAGGAGGTAATTTTGAGATAATTGATTTCTGAATCTGGACAAAGTATGCAGCAGATATTGTAAGGAACATCCATATTCTGACAGGATCTAGCATTGCACTGTCTTGCATGGGTCCGTTCCACCTCTGGGTCTCACCTGGGCCCCTTCACACAGTGAGAGCCCAGGCAAAGAGGAAGCTCAAATGAACTACAAGAACTTCTTTGGGCAAACCCTTGATGTAATGATTTCTTTAAGACCAGCACCATGCACTGTTTTCCACTCCCTACTACATTAGAACCTCAGATGGTCAACTTTTGCAGGGTTACACTGAACTGACTTTATTTTTCCCACCACGCTGCTATCTCTGCTCCTGAGCTCCTGACTAGTAGCCACCACTTAATGACAGCAAGGCTGGCAGGGGAAAGGCTGGCAGTAGTGTTAATTTATCTATAAATCTCTGATCAAATGCTATGGTCAGGAAACAAGGGGAGCAAAGCTGAAGATGAAAATAAAAAATGTAAATGGATGAGCTATGAATAAGTCCTACCACAGTCAGATGTACCTCCTCACAGCTGTAATGATAGAAGCACACCTCTTACTGAAAAAGGCCTACAGGTTTCTACTAGGTATAAGAGTACTTGTACCCAAAAGTCATTCTCTGTTTTCTTAGTGCAAAAAGAGTGTTCTTAGGCATTATATTTTTAGACATTCCTATGGGCTTTTCAAGGGACTCTGACCTCCTTTGGGCCAGTTTCTCAGCTAGACAGGGCTGCTGCATGCTGTCTTGGGGGTGTAGTGGCATTTATCTCTAACTCAGGTGACTTTCCTTGTTCTCCAGTTTATAAGTCAAAGTGATTAATCAAGTTCTCAGAACTCAACTGATTATATGTAAAAACATACAGGACATAAACCCCCCAACACATATTTGGCAATCTTCCTCAGCATGGCTGAGTTATGCAGCTTACCTTGTGTTTGTGAATGGATTTAAATGCCACTCAGGACAAACACACAGATGAACTTGGCATATGTCCATTATTTCACTGAGTCCTGTATGTGTTTAATTAATTCTGGATCTGAGGTGTAACATTTAAGTATACAGTATTACCAATATGGCACAGGCCATTTTTAGGTGCTTCCCAAAGACATGAGATAACATTGATAAAGACTGGAAAATCTGATGGCAAGTAATAACTTGTGAACTGCTTTTCAATACATACAGAAAAGTTTGATTACCAAAAAACAAATTCAAGTGCTTTGTTTTTGAAAAGAGCATAAAGTCAGACTGATAAAAGAAAGGAAATGGGTAAATTTCATACTCTGGACCCCACTTTTCTATCATTTTGTAAACACACAAGAGCCATGTAAATGTGCTTTTAATAGAGCTGGCTCATACTTTAAGTGGTTTCTACTTAGGTATTCTTTTCCTTCATACAAGTGCAGATTTTATATTTGTCCTGTACAGAGCACAGAACATGCAAAACAGCTGAGGAGTGAATGAGGAAGATTTCTGTGGGTTTAATGAACAAGCTATGACACCTCCCTCTCCCCAAGTATAGAAAGTTTCTTTACATTACAGGCTTACAAGCAGGTTAACAACATATTAGAGGTGAAATGCTGGTCTCACTAAAATTAGGAAATGGGAGTTAAGACTCCACTGCACCTTAAATTCAGTCCTATTAGATTACCAAAGGGGCTTCAAATGTATGAATGCATAATCTACAGACATTAGAGAAATAGATGTCATATGACAGTATATTTAGAAAATATTTGCCAGGAAATATATATGCTGAGGAAAGATTTAAAACCTCTATTAGGATATTATTCATCAGTAATTCTGATAACAGGAATATTTGCCCTGATTTGCTATTATACAATCTCTTAATTTATCATCTAATTAGTTTTCCCAAACACTGTATTTATCTGAAATTCTCTCATCAAGTATTCCATCCTGATTAGATTTTCCCTCTCACTGGCTATAATAAACACTGGTTTTTTTCTTCTTGAATGTGTCTTCTCAACTGCTAATTTATAACTTCTGTTTTTTCTTTTTCTGTGATAAGTTTTCCTTTTGTCTTTTTTTCCATATGTTCTGGCACAGCCTTTTCTCAACTGCAGCCTTCCAACTAGCTGTCTCTATGTACTCACCATGACTCTCCAAAATCCTGTTCCTCTTAAAATGGAGCAACTAGCCCTAATCAGCTCTTCTCTAGAACTACAAAGTCCAAAATGCAACAAGGTGCTACACATAGGACAAGTTCCAGTGCACAACACAGTCACCTTGACAGGCTTACCTAAAAATGAAGCCAAACACACAGCCAAGGATGGGTGTGGCTCAGAACTTGCCCAGGTTGTCCTCGAGCCACAGACCACTGCACAGAGAGCTCTTGTGTTGTTTCCAACACAGATCAGAGGAGGCATTCACAGAAAAGAATCCACTTTCAGCCCTCGGGAATGAAGCACACACAATGGTAACAGGAGCATGGTCAGAGGGATGAAAGACAATAGTCAGCAGATGGCAGGAGGGCATGAGTTTGAGTCTGCCATGGTATTATGGCAAAGCTGTAATGTCTTAGTAGCGTGGTGAATGACAGAGCTGGGCAATGCTTCTTGTTGTTTCCCAGAAAACAGTGTCCTAAATGTACTTCCTATACCTTCTCAGAAAATTGGGACAATCATTTCTCATACTTATTTTACCTAAAAAAAAAATAAATAAAGATGTGCTAGGTTCCCAATCTGCTCTTGCAACCTCTCCAGATTTTGAGCATAAATGAAAAGATACTGAAATAAAGACCTGCAGTGAGCCAGCACACTAGGGCAGAGAGGAACCTGGTCCCAATGAAGGGTGACTGCACCAAGCCAGCTCTGTTTCGCTGCCACAGGACATCTTTGGTCTACCAGCAGAGCTGCATGAATGCCTTGTGAATTTGCCATGTGGTTGCTCAGATCATGGCAACCTGTAATGTCCCAGCAGTCTGACACTCAGGACAGAACAGCCAAGTCTTTTTTCATCCCAAGTGTTGACCCCTAAAGGGCACCTAGAAAAGCAGTAGCATGTTTATGGGCTAGGGAGAGTGAGATGTGTATCTTGTTTCCACCTGCTCAGACTTGGAAGACATCACCTCCCTTTAACAGCTCATCTGGCTGCTTCAGGCTCTGGCTTCAGGCCACCTCATGATGGTACATGCGCACAATTATGTTATCATTTCAAATGACAATTCATGACAAGCTGCTAGTAGGGTGATAGTCCTTCTTGCATGGTCCGCGTCTGCAGATTATTATAAACACTGACTGTGAGACAGGGCTCAGTGCTTCTCTCAGTCTTATCTGTCCAAATGTACTGACTTCTATGGTCTTTATCAGTGTAATTCACAGATTTTGACCCATTGCTTTTAGCCACCAGAAAAACAAAATTGCTATGGTATAATGTGTTTCACTTAAAAGCACTCTTTATGCTGCCTCGCCTTAAAGTGAATTTGCCAAGGCAAGTATCTCTGAAAGATCTATTTGTGAAATATCTTCTAGCTTGACATACTATATGAGACTAATTGAGCAGTAGTGTTGCCAGTCATTGCTACTTAACTGTGTGATCGCTGTGGAACGCACAGCCCCGCAGCAAGGTCACACTGCCAGACAGCTAAGTGGGGATCCCAAACACACCTGGACTGCAGGCCAGGGACTAATGAAGGGACCATTTTTAAACTGTGATCATACTTGTTTACATTCCCTTGTCAGTGTTTCCAACAGTTATTCACATAGAAGAAATTAGTTAGGGAAACTATAGATTTTTAATATCCTTCCAGAAGTGAATTTTAACAGCTAAGAAGTTGAACCTTGCGCAATTTTTTTCCCAGTGCATTTTTTCACAGAGCAGTGATTATGAGTAAAGCTGCTGAAAAAATATGTGTGCCCTTCATGCTCGAACATGCAAATTTCCATTTTAAGTTAATTTCTAAAAGGCAGTAACAAAAAGAGAAATTATTTTTACAGTGAGGTCTTATTACAGACCTGTATTAATGAATATGAATAGTCTCACATTTGTCAGTATTACAAACATTACAGCACGTATTTAAGCAAAATACACTCCCAGCCTCTGCACTGGAAACCAGACATACCAGCCTCAAATTTAGGCACAAAAAGCTAAATCATGTCACTATTTTGCTAGGAAGTTTGTAAGATTAAAAAAGGATATCTTAGGGATTTGTGGTTTAGAGCAAAAGGAAAGGATCTCACATTGGTGTTGAAAGAGGCTGTAAGATGCAGGACTTCTTCTGAGAGCATTTCTTTAGGAGAAGAGCCAGTGTCGTGGTGCAAAACAAGGAGTCCTTCTCAGCAGAGCGTGCTCTCAAGCACAACCAGGGCCAGTAGTCTCACTGAGACAGAAATTTTGCTCATCTGAAAATATGTTTCACTAACTATTTTTGGCAACTCGAAGAAATGAACAGATTTGAAACACCTGTGCTCGCTGCAGGCCATGAGGCAGAAGGTTTGGTAGGCTTCCCTGAGAGGCTGGTCCCTGGTGCCATCTTGTGTCGAGACCGTATCTATCCCCAGCCCTGAGAGGCTGGCAGCAAAGCTCTGGCTCTGCCACAGCCACATCTCCATCTCTCTACCCCCAAAATACCTCCATGCCTCAAAGTGTTAATACTGACTGGTTGCTGCAGGGCTGATCTCTGCTGCCACTGTCCTGCAAGAGCTATTGCTGAGCTCAAGGCTCCCAAAAGATTGACTTTTTTTTGTTTTAAATTAAATGGTCTGCAATGTGAATACTCTTTTTTCCCTGAATTACTCTGGTACCATCATCAAAGTGATGTTGGCTCAAGTGACAAGCCCGAATTTGTAGAATTCCTTTCAATGTGTCAGTCAGTGGTCAGTTGAATTCTTATCATTGTCCTTTGAGGTTGTTTAGAGGACAAGGTTTGAGAGCCCACTACGATATAATACAGGTGACAACTGAGAAATATGTATCCTTTCTGTAACAAAAATGCACAGCAAAAAAAAGATCAATGCCACACACCTGCCAATCACTTAAAATTCGATGTATTTAAAAAACAGTTATTTAATTTGCTTGCTTGCAAAGGTGCTGAGTGTTTTCTGGGAACATTCTGAGTGCCTTGATGCTAAAAAAACCTCCCAACATACATATATAAAAATACTGAAACTTATTTAGGTTTTATGAATTTAGATACCTAACTTTGGCCACATGCTTTTTAAGGCTTGGAGCTTTCCATGAAAATGGGCCTCTGCCTGACCCATTTAGGAGCCAGAAAAACGATAAAAGAGTGTGTCTGGATCTTCTTTGTGTACTTGAAATGATTATACTGTATGCAGCACTGTTCTAAAGCATTAAAAATCTGGCTTTATTTTAGTATTTTATGTCTATGTGTTTCTAATATCTGCGTACCTCCTAGTTTTAACTAGGCTAGCAAGCAGAAACACTGTAGTGCCAGCAGAGCTGTTCTTGTCCTTTAATCTGACCCAGACAAGAAACTACTAAAGATCTCACAAGAAAATCCAATTTTTGGAAATTACCAGCATGAATTCTCAATCAAATAGGCCAAGGTAACTTCTGATAAGCTTCTGAACCCAGCCTCCAAGGCTTTTAATGTTCATTCACAGTACATAGTACCATCTATAACATTTGGTACTTCTACTCCCTGCAAGCATGCTTCACCTCTCTCACTGCATCATTTATTAATCCTATTTTTTCCCTTTTTGGACACATAGTGGTGGTTCACCTCTAATTTTGTTACATTGCTCTATTTTTAATCACATTTGCTGTTCATGGTTTTAAACTGATGGTGCAGGAAACTAAAGCCCTCCCTTTATTGAAAGGACAAGTGCAATACACGCACCTATGGAATAAATGAGTCACTAAACTACCTCACCTGTAGGTAGGTTAGTGCAAACTGGAGATTGTACCTGATCAGACATAGGTGCCTTTGGTATAGGAAAATCAGTGTCAAATAATACAGTGAAAAATAAACCTGCTGCCTAAGAATATAACAGAAAATATTCAGATCTAACTGCCTGTGCACCAACCCCAGGATTTCATATATTGACTTCTCCCCTAGTGCTGGAAGGAAAGATGTGCCCACACCTGCCTCCTCTGCTGTGACTGTAGGCACGTACCCATTCACCTCAGCCACAGTGTCTGAGGTGAACAGCTTTACACCACATCCACCCTGCATTTCACTGAGGTCTGCTAATAAGTACTTTCTTTATGTGAGGGTATATCTAGCAAGTTTTAGCATATTAACCTAGAGAAGTTTTCTGAATTATTCTTTATCTTCCTGGGCTCTTTGCTATACACTTCTGAAGCTGTTTCATACACGTACACACTTAAGTGCAGCTGGGATTGAATGTAAAGAGTCATTATGGTGTTCTTCACAATCCCACTGCTGCAGAAGGCAGTAAGTACACCCTTGTGCCTAGTGCATCCCAGTGGCCTGATTCTTCACTGTCTTGCACCTGCAGGAGTTATTTAAACCACTACAAAATGGGCATAAATCATGACTGAGCCTGAATGGCAGGATTTCACACTCTGCAGAGGCAATAATGACTAGATGAAAGGGTAAAGCAGTAGAAATATCAGAGAGGATTTTTTCCCCCTTCTGTTCCTGCCATTTGAGTGACTAACTCAGGGGAATTGCTCTGGTGTCATAAAATATATCCTAACCCTGTGGGTGGGCAGGTGAGAAGAGAGGCCGAGGGCAGCCCTGGGATACAGCTCTAAGTCCAGGCATGCAGCATTGCAGTCAGATGCTGCCACTCTGCCCCAAGTTTGACTTTATCCAAAGGGATCTGAGCACTCCAAAACTACGTTGTTGCGAATAATTTGGCAACTGATAAGTGACATTCAGCCACACACAGCGTCTGTATACTGGAGGTAGCACCGATACTTTTTTGTACCTTAATGCCACTAGGAGAAAACATTGGATCCACCAGAGCCTCTGCTTCTCACAGCAAATCACGAATATGCAAAGATAGGCACACAAGGACACAGGGCTGCCTTAACACTACTCCTAGATACAAAGTTCTGAGAAAAACCCATCACATTTAAGACAATGAAATTTGTATGAAATATTGATGCATATCAATACAGCCTGCTTTTGTCCCTGTAGCTTGAGGAGCCCTTTAGGGCCTGATCCAAATCAAGCTGAAATCATCATAATCCCTCTGTTTGCCTCAGTGTACTTTGGATCAGCCCCTGAAGCTGTCCAGCAATGACTGGCCTATAGGGAAAGCATCTTTCTAATGAGGAATATCACTAGGATTTACATATAGAGAGATTTCTAGCCTTGCACAGAAACCTGTCTTTTCTCCTTTAACTAAGCTAAGAAAACTTGCATTCTGGATTTTGTGAAAAGTAATTAGCATTTCATACACTTAGGAGAAACTGGAAGTACGTTTAATTATAATCAGTTACAAGATGTTATTCACCAAGTGTTTCCATGCTTTTATTCATCTTTCAAGCATAGCAAACAAGAAATTAATTACTAAAGGTCTTTCAACTATTCCAAGCTATATTTTAAAATGTAGTAAAGAATATAATATTCCTCTGATTTCAAATATATAATTTCTGGTAAAATACTGGAATAAGGACTGAGCTGGCCAGCAATGGAAGTCCTTCACTCTAAGCCAGCCACATCTAATTATAAAAGATGAAGGCTTTGAAAATTTACATAATTGCTGGCTCTGGTAGGGGTCGGTAACATATTTGCATTAGCTACTTATGCTTCATACCAACACTTTTAAGCACCACTTATCAAAAATAAGTCTACCAAGTCAGAGGTGCGTAGGTGGCTAAATAAAACCTGCTAAATATGGGTAGCACCACCTCTTTACGTCATGAAGAGATATATGGGCTTTGACACACAGGGTCTTTTCTTTGTCTTGTTTGTCACTTACACATTAGAGTAATAGGTACATTAGAAATGCTCTTGATAGGAATTAATACCTTCTGCTCCTTTAGTGTGCATTTGTTGTAGCTATTTACTGTGTTTTTATATAGAGAATTTATTTGGTTTAATTTGCACTCCAGAATTTCCCCCCATTCCCCTCTCTGGCTCATTTCTCAAGCCATCAGTCTAGATGGTAGCATGGCACACTTAACACTCAGGATAAAACCTCTGTAGTCTAAATATATCTCTCTAATTCTTCCATGTTTATTTCTCTGTTTCATACCATATATCTTTTTCATAGCATATAAAAATTATGCCATAAATATATGATGCAAGAGCTATACAACAGAAAACGACAGGCCAGTACATACATTTCAAAGGCTCTGTTTGGAAAAGAGTCACATTATGTTACAAACAGGTCTTTTTCTTATTATGTTTGATGTCAGCAAGTGAGCTTTAAGGAACCTGACACTGTTTGAACTTCTTTTTTAATTTATTTTATTGTATACGTTGATTTGATGGTTTTTGAACTCTGGATCAATTTGGTGACATTGTGGCTGATCCATTTTATCCTTGCTTTGCTGGGCCACTGTTTCGTTCTGAGGCTCCAGTCTCCCATTTTCCTCGAAAGGCTCATTAGGCCTGATCTCTTTTAGCCTTTTTGCTTTTTTTCCTTTCTTCCCCACACTGGACTCTGGTTTGCTTTATTCCTTAGGTCCCCCTATAGGTTAAGCCTAAGCTCTTATCCCCTATTCTCTTTAACTCACAGCCAGCATTTGATTCTGATTTTTTAACCCTCTCCATGAATTACCCAGCCTGGGCACAGCCCCATCATGTTGGAGGCTCTGTCTGTGTGAGTCACAGCTTAATTTACACAATAAGGGTAATGATTTTACCTAGAGATGCCTGACACAGAAACAAAATTGAGCAACTTCCAGAGGCTGTTGAACAAAAAATAATCTCCTGGGTTGATACAGGCTTCTATACAGTGAATAAAATGCCTACGGTCAAAAGTTTAAGTAGTTAAGTATTTTAAAGAATTATGTGCTGAGAGACTACAAATAAATCACTCTTGCACCAATCTGGGGACGTAGACTTGGCTATTTGTTCTAGCACATTGTCTTGTTTTCTAGCTACATCTCACATAGAGAAGATGAAGTTCCTGAACTATTTGTGCTGTATTGTGAATACATAGACATAAGGCTATACCTTTTAGAGCACACAGATGAAATACAACCACATGCCGTTCCTCAAGCACTGAAAAAAAGATGTAGAGAACTTAATCCATTTACCTGATTTTGTAGAAAAACAAAACATTTTAAGCTTTGTTATTGCTTTGATGTGAGGAAAAATACAAATTTGAACTTATGTCTGCTTTATATTTGGCAAGGCCTGTCTGCTGAATCTATTTTGCTCCTTGGCCACAATCACCTCTGTCTTCTCATCTGCAGGCTTAAAAGCATGAAATTACCTGTATTTTATTCCCAGGTGTATTTCTTGCTGATGAATTCCATGTAGAACAAAGTGAAATGCAAAATATTTGGTGATAACTCTGCATCATGAGGGAGAAACTTATTAGGATGGCCTCTTTACACTTCACATAGAAACTTGTTCCATCTTTCTCAATTCCATATATAAAATAAATGATCGGTGATTTGGTAGATGATTGAATGATCAGTAATTTGGTTGACATGTTCACTTTTAAGAAAGTTAACAAGTTAACCATGTCTGAGATTGTTTTATAAGATTTGCCTGTGTGTTTTTTGTTTGCTTTTTCTTTAAAGAAAGCATTTTGCTGTGGGAGATCAAATTATCCCCTTCACAATATCCTATGAAAGAATCTTAAATTCTCTGTGATCGTAGAGAGCAATATAATTAATAGCTTAGATCAACAGAACAATGAGATAACAGAAATGTTCAGAAAAATAATCTAGAATTAATTTACAAACAAAAATCTGATGTTGACATATATTCATGTGAAGAATGCTTACAAAAAGTTCCATGTGAAGGACATGCAAATTATCTCTGAAGATGCCTTAAAAAATCTTGCATTTCACTGATTTTTACAATACATTTCCAATCAGTGTCCAATGTTGCAAAGCTAAAGTTCATGAAGTTAAACGTAAGCTTGTGGGTTTCTATGATCTGTTGTCTTTACACAGCACAGTCTTTACAGAAGGCTTTTACAACATAAAACTCCTGGTCAGGCAGCTTGCAGGGTGCCAAAACTCACTTTGGCTTTTCTTAGATTCTGGTAGCAGTACAACAATAACTCTTAGAAATGTATTTTTCAAAAGAGATACAAGACTAGCGATAGAAGTTCCAGACTAAAATAGATTTTTTTTTTTTTTCACTAAAGGGTCAATTAATGAGGATCCCAAATTATGAGAATTTCCAGTCATATATAATTGATTCCTTTAAAGGCTTAACCTGCTTTTCAGTCTCTGGGCAACCACGTGTACGCACACATGGAAGATTTTGTCAAAAGCATCATATAGAGGAAGACTTCACAAACATCTTCAAAAGAACTTACATTTAAGACATTTATTTATAAAGGTTTCTATTGCTCAACACAGCAGATGCCAGAGTTGGGAAGCCACTCCCTTGGAGAGCAGAAAATGAGGAATTAGCCACCTTCAGAGTTCAAATTTTTGAAGCTTAGTTACACTTATTTAATGAGATTTTTTTTTATTCCCTAGAAATAGTGTTTTCCTGCCATTGAATTTTTTTCTCTAACTTCGACAGGAAATTATTCATTTTACCTCTTTTTTGAGGTAATTCTGAAGAATTTCAACTGAACTAAATAATAATCCCTTTTTACCTGCATTTTTACATTGCTCTTTATTTTAATTGAAATTCTTTATTTAAGAATTTCAATTAAATTAATTATTTAATTTCTTTGTTTAAGCTTCTAACACAGGAAAGAATTTACAAAGGAAGTGACAATACATCCTATGAATATAATTCCTTTTCTCTGAAAGTCTGTGAAGAAGGAGGAACTCCAGTGCTACTAAATTCAAGACTGAATTTTGGGGAAAATGAACACTGCTGTGGCTCTCCACAGAGAGTGTGACACTTACTGTAGTAATAAAATACATCTTTTATCTTTTAAAGCTACGTCAGAGACACCTTGCACACTTTGCTCTCCCAGAAGCTATAGATGAGACCTTGCTCTCAGAGAAATGATTGGAAAGGTCTGATTAACTTTACCAGGGACAGGATTCTCCCCAGTGTAGATAACTAGGTACTGCTGGGCCCTGTGGAAGGTCCCAGGCTGCCTGCTAACCGCACAGCAGCCTCTGGCATTCCCAGCCCTGTGGCCCTGAAGGATGATGTGGCTCCTGTTCTGGGAAGGCCAGGCAGGTTGAGGCTGGAAGAAAGAAGGGAGGAGAGCAGGGGCAAAAAGGATAGGCATAGCAGGAATTCAGGTGTTTTGTACTTCTCTTAAATTCAAATTGGCTGTCTATATGATGGCCACAGTAGCCTCAGCCTCACTCAAGTCTTAATTAATGTTTATGAAGCTAACTATGATCTTCAGATGAAAGGCTTTTCAAAATGACAAGGGATTTGTATAACACACAGAGTGATAGAAACTTGCATTTCTGTAATACCAACACTAAAACCAGAGGTCAGAAGTTGATCCTAGAATAACTTCATTTCCCATTCACAACTAAACAGGAAAATGTATTTTGGCAGGAGCATGTCCCTTCTCCAAAGTCCCATTCTCAGGCTGCTCTCACCGTCACCCCTCTGCCCACGCAGCTCAGCATCACCACAGAGCTACTCTGAGTGACAGTAGTGAGACTGCAAGTAAAATCAGGCCTCATTGTCCATCTAAAACATTTATTACAGTTTTGTTCAGCAGTATCAGTCTTTATCTGGCACGCAGTGCAAACCATAGAACGCATCGATCACAGCAGCTTCTCCCTGCACAAAACAATCTACTTTCAGCTGTTGCTTTGTGGCGCAGGACTAAGCTCCAGGTACTTTAAATCTCTTTTATTGAGTAAGCCTGTGTTGCTATGATTTAGCCAGGGTGTATTATTGCATGTGAATGATAAACTGTAGTTCATGACCTGAGTCTAATGGTTACTTTATCAGTTGC
Organism: Parus major; assembly: GCF_001522545.3. NCBI lineage: Eukaryota > Metazoa > Chordata > Aves > Passeriformes > Paridae > Parus > Parus major. Next base: position 20,433,583 of record NC_031776.1, read on the forward strand.
AGTGGACAATTAAGTGACTGAGCAGTGCAACTGACGATGAAGAACAGATTTTGCCTCCAAGCTGCTTTCAGGAGTTAGATTTCGCTGTATCATGTTCAGAAAGGTCAGAGCTCTGGCCAGATGACCAGTATAGTAGTGCAGATGGCATTGTATGTCACCTGGCCACTCTGGGCCTCTGCAACCTGCTGCACAGGCCTGGGGTTCAGGGAAAGGTTATGGCCATATGCAACTGCAGCACATTAGCAGCTCATGAGGAAAATGGCTTTTTTTGCAAAGGAGATGAAAACTCAGTTTGGCAGCTATGTCCACAACATCACAGCAGATTGTGGCCATTTTCAGCTGCTATAGAAGCAAACGCAAAATCTTTGAATCCTAAATTGTGATCACCTTGCAAAATGGGACAGAAATATTAATAAAAATATTTACATAACAGATAACAATGCTCTCTTCCACTGTGATACCATTGACCTCCTTTTTTACTCCTTTAAGCATACAAAATACTAAGGCTCAAATTTATACAGTCAAAGGAAGAAAGCATGTTTGCACTACAAGACCAGGTTAATAGACATATTTCTGGATTTTCATATCAAAAACGAGTTAGAGAAAAGCCTTGGCCTAAAGTTTCAGAGCTCTTTTTCCTTAGGAGTTACCTTAACTGTATTCATGGCTCAGCTTTTGTGGAAGTCTTGCAAATTAAAGCTGGTGTGCGGACAGTGAAAAAGAAAAGGAAGTATGTTGTGACTATCTTGGCTTCCAAGAAAGTTTGGTGCAGTATAGCCTATTTCATTCTGAAAAGGGATTCAAGTGTTCCCTAACCAAATGGAAGTTACTCTTGTCTTCATATTATAGATGATTTAGATCTCATGGTGTTTGCATGGAAAAAACAATCTGAATTAAAAAAAAACAAAAAAAAAAAACCAAAATAAGAAAAAAGGACTGTTGCAGCTAAAATAGATTATTCAGAAGCATGCTTTTGATGCAGCAGAAGTGTGGAACCAGTAGGATTTAACCGATGACAGACCAGACAACCAAAAAAACAATTCTTTGTGTTGAACAAAGAAGGAAAATTGTTATTTCTAATAGCAAAATAGAAGCCTCTAAAATTGACTAGCAACATCAGTATGGACCTGTTTTGAAAAGCCTGGCCTTTAATTGCTGGTCTTCAATCCTTCCCATGTGTTTAGAAAAACTAACAATTGAAAAAAAAGAAAAAAGAAAAAAAGAAAAGCACTCAAAGTGTCAGCTTGATATTTTCTTATTTATGCTGAAACACTTTTCTGGAAATAATTAAAAAAATTAATTCTCCTAAAATGCATTTTTTTCAAGATGAAAGATGCTATTTACCAAAGCTACACCTTTCTTCTCTAGTGAACAGCATATTTTTCAAAATTTTTGATTGGAGGTCAAAGGAACAATGCAAATTCTTAATATAGGGTTCAGTTCTGTGTTCCTCATGCCAAGCAAAAATACCTACTGAAATTCTCAGGAATTTTGGTCTATAAAAGCAATTCCACAAACTTCCCAAATGAGCCTAAAATTTTCTATTAATAATTTTTAGGTTCTTTTGATACTATCAATGGCCTACTGCTAGATACCGACTTCTGGTTCTCTCATTCATGATGAGGATGAATTTGCTCAAGGGTGAAATCTTTTTTTCAGCAAGACAGTATGCTCTGGAAAACATACTAGCTGTCAGGACTTTGTCAGTTAGAAAAACTACTTTTACAATTTACAGCAAGTTGTAGTTGTTCTCAATTAAATGCATGGAGTATGGTGACATCTATAGGAGGTTCCAAGTCTTTACATTTAAGTCACCATTTCCATGTTATCCTGTGTGTGTGTGTGTGTGTATTATGTATACACACACCTCAGAGACAATTGTGAGAATTTGTATGAAATATCAGAAAGTAAATTAATCATCAAGATTTTAACTTAGTTGCTCTCTCTCCAGAGAGTTAAAGAGAATTAGAATGCATTCTGTAAAATAAATGCTCTCAAATGCAGCTGGGAAAGCTGAAAGGAGCAGGAACAATTGCTATGGTAACCATGTTATGGGATTAAAAAAATAATGGAAAATAGGAAGACATTTAGAGCAAGAGCATGGGACCAAATTTGTAATAGTAAATGAATGTTGAAATCAGTACTGAAACTTCTGTACCAAACATTGTTTGCTCCAGTAAAAAGGAAGTCATAAACATAAAACAAAGCACAGCCAATGATGACAGAATCTCACACAGAGACAACACATTGCTCCTTCCTCTATGTGCACTGCATGATCCAATAATGTCCCACTGCAGCAAACAAAGCATCAAAAGCCAAAGGAGAGAGTGCCCCAAATGTTCCCCTTCACAGAGAAAGTCTTGCTGGAAACATGAACAGTAGTGTGACCCTCAAATCTCATGGATTGGGATAAGAAACTGGGAGACCCTGGCTCATGCAATTGTACAATAATGCTCCTCCTAACACCAGCTCAATGGCCTTGAGGGCTTCCTTAAGCTAACGGCACTCTTGCACTTGGTGATGGCCTCAAGAATATTATATTCAATGGCAAATAAATCTATTCTGTATTTTCACTTGTATAATTGAGTATGGAAAACAGCTGCAGGTCCTTTTTAATTTCAGGAGAAAAATAAAGATACTTTTATTCAGCTTAAATAAGATAATTTTTATCCCTGAGAAATACTTTCATTTCTGGTTATGCTTCATCTTTAGTTAATGTCTTTCAGTTTTTCAAATTTCAGTGGACTGGTTCCAAATAGCTCTAAATGACTGCAGAAGTATTCCGTAAAAATGCTTGGTTTTGACAGCCAAAATTAATCTTGATGTAAAAAGAAAACCATTGACAAAGTTTTTTAAGTTCTATATAAAGATCTTTCATTATAGAAATATAACTGTTTTCATATTTTTTTTAAAACAAGCAGTGGTAAAAAAGCATACCGGAAATATGGTTAAACACTGTCAATAAAAAAAAAAATAGGCAAAAACTCCCCCTGGTCTGACAATTTCATCCAATACTTCATCCCCAGTGCCAGAGTGGAACTGGGACCAAAGCTTATTCATTTAAAAGTAGGAACCCCCACATCTCCTGGCATTTGGTATCCATCTCTCTCAAAGCAGGTTGCAGTAAGGGTACTTAAATGTGGTCTCACTACTACAAACATGAAATTTATTAACACTGATTAATAAAGTGGTCAAGACCTGTAATTCTCATCCCAGAGAAAATTCTGCATTTCAGTCAGGCTTGGAATTAAAACATTCCTACATCTCCCCTCTTAAAGAAAAAGAAAAAAAAATAATTTCAGTTCATTTGAGAACTTCTTTACTTTTAATTTCTTTTTTCAAAATTCCAACCCAACACTCTAGGTTTCAACATTTCCTTGGTTGACAGCTAAAAAGAAAAAACGACGCTATGAGAATCGGAACTCCCAGAAGTGAGTGAGTGGATTCTGAGTGTCTGCTGCTTCCTTCCTACCAAAGGTTTCAAAATAAGCTGATGCAAGTTTGATTTAATCAAGTCAGTGTGCTCTGACAGAAGAATCTCCTGTGATACACCTTGACACACCAGGGAAATGCTGTCTCACTGAAATTACTGTCACATGGGTCCTCAGCAGGTTGGAAAAGCTTCAATCAAAACGTTATCATCACTTCATCTACCCTGTCTCTAGCACTACAAGGAATCCTTGCAAATAACACTCAGCAAATACTCACTGAAGGAACACCAACAGGATGGGCTGTTAGTACTTGGAGGATGTAACAAGAATGAAAGATCATGTTGATAAATTGAAGAAATTATTTGAAATGCATGAGATAATTCAGTAAAGATTGATGCAAAATGCTGCACTGAAGAAAAATAAATTGAATGACTGCAGCAGACTACAAAATGAATAGAAATCCAGAAAGAAAATGTAATTTGGAGAAGAATTAGTCAGACTGCGAAAAGCAAGACAGAGTGGGTGATTATTCAAATCTATTCAGCACTGGGAGGTCACAGCTGGAATTCTGTGCCCAGTTTTTTGACACTACACTTGAATGAAAATGTTAAGGAGGGTAGAGATAATCCACAAGAAAATTGTAATAGGTTGTTTAGAGGAATGGCTGAAAGGATTAGCTTTGATGACTCTAGGTGTGATAGAAGGGCTGATAACATCTTCAGATAAACAAAGTAGTGTTGAGGATGATGGCTTAATGAGATTAATTTGCAGATATATTAGTTAGTGTGCAACATTAAATTATACTTACACAGAGATGAGCAAACTGATTTTAACATTCTCGTTATGTGAGCTATACAAGAATGTTACAAAATTATCGGTAAGCAATGGCCCTCAAGGATCCTAGTTCATCTCAAGAAGTGCATTAGATTAGCTAATGTCTTCTGTTTACTCTCAACACCATTTCTTTGATTTCTGTGAATATTTTCAGCACACTACACTGCTACTGGTTATTACATGTCATATTGCATGCAATGAATGGCATTTGTGTAGCAAAAGAAGCAGTAGTCTCTGTATAACTGCATCTCACTGAGCAGCTAGACCTGTTCAAGAAAAAAGCTCCATCATTAGTGCTCCTGACTGCAATAAGACTCATGTTTTTTAAATGAGCAAGAGCTGAAGGTTCTGGCCAAAAGTTTATACCAAGTTGATTTTCTTTTCTTTTAGAATTTATGCTCAAGCAATACTAACTCCATTAGAGACAAGAAATTAATTAAAAAAGATGCAAAAGCATTTTTGCTCCAAAGAAGACCTCAGCTTAGTACTTGTATGAAAATTCTTTGTTAGGCTACATAGACTGCTGTTCTTTTTGCATTGTCTAAATAGTAGGCAAAATAATGTATTGGAGATCAGTTACAAATTAATTTACCCTCTTTCAGCCTACATTCATATTCAAACTCTGGAACTGTTCACAAAATCAGTCTACCCAGCCTCTCACAAAAGGGGGTGTTTTTCTGGAGTCATGGCTTTAGCCCAGGGAAGGCAAAGGAAGCAGGTGGGAGTGGAGCAATTGTACCTTTTATCAACCATCAAGTCCCCATGTTTGATATTCAAATATGTTCCCACTCCTCAGACATCCACTTTTCTTTTGTCCATTGTGCACCTAAGGCTTTTTCTCTGAGAAACTATTTTCCACCCCATATCTTTGTTCTGTTGAGCTTCTTGGAAGATTTTATTTAAAAAGATAAACTGGATCTTAATACACAAATAAAACTGTCACTGCAAGAAAGATATAGAGGTATATATTTTTGTGCTACAAAATAAAAGAGAATTGCACAACGTGCAACAGTTTTAAGGTTCTTGTTATTAAAAGGAAATGCAACTAAATCCCATGGCAATAAGTAGCATGTGAATGGTAGTTGCCATGGTAACTTATTAGGTAGAAAAAAACTTAAAAGAAATACACTTTGTTGGTATGTAAGTTAAGGATGCCTCAGGGCAGCCTAAAGAGCATTGATGGACCAGCAAAAAAGTATTTAAAAAAATCAAAAACAAGTGAAATATGATGATATCAAAACATGTACATTTTATATTTACACTTCTAAATAAGGCATAGGCTAGAACAGCTGCCCAGGCCACGGTGTGTTTCAATTATTACAAAAGAAATCTGGGTTTAAGTCCCTTTGAAGAGTTTGAGAATGAACAAACTACAAAATCTTGTTCTTCACTGGAGCTAAACTTGCATTAAGGCACCAGTAAAGTGGAATTGACTTTCTTGTTGTAGGGCCTTATTAAAGCACTGTGACTTCATGCCCAACCTCCATCCTTCAGGTCCCCCACCCCAAAATCCTTGCTGACAAGTTTGGCAAGAAAGAACTCTCCACTACCACCCCAGAGGAATTTTATCATTGCCTATCATACCTGCAGAAGATAGATATGTATTATTAAAGTAACCAGCCACTGGATGTCATTGTTATTCCACAGAAACATAACGAAGACAAATCTCTATAACTGCAAAAATTTTTCAAGCCACTAAAAATGAGAGGTAACATACAACCTAGCTTCAAGCATGTACTGTTCAAGCAAGTCTCAGCATCCTGCTTCACAAACACATTTTACCTATTTTTAAATGGATGAATAAGCCATGTGTCCTATATATGGGATTTAAAATAGCTGGTTAAACATCACATGAAAGTACAGTCAGTGGGTCCTGTATCTGCATGTCAAAGCTTCTTCCCTTAATTTTATAAAGCATTTTGCTTTGATTTGGATCTGAAGTTTTTAGAAGAAAGTATACATACTGCAGAGAATTTCTGCCCCACTTTGGGATGCAGGAAAGGACGATTTTTGACCATGCTTATATATGTTGACTTGTTATGTCCACTACATCCCCATCTCTATGCCCAAGACTGAGAATGCATATTTCTCACCCCATTTTCAGAAAGGATTCTGAGTACATCAGTTAGAATTACTCATTAGTTTAGTGTACATCCCTTCTCTCAGTGTGAACAGAATCAGCAGCCCTATATTTGCATGGCTCCATGTAGACGTGGATTTGTATCCCTGTCCTACACTGTCAGCTTTTGGCAGGAAATGGCTTTTTGTACTATAAGAAGGGTGGAAAACTCCTTGCCCTGATGAATTGGGACCCAGCTATCTTCATTTCTGCATCATCCTCTACCACTTCCAGGATAAGTCTGTGCAATGCCCATGTGGCTCAGGGTATTATTAAAACCAGACATGCAGGTGAAGAATGGTCTGGGAATCACATTGCACCAGTGACCAGCACTGCAGACACTAGTTCCCATCTTCCAACATGCTCCAGTTACAGCTTCTCACACTACAGCTTGCAGCCATTCACTGCACTGAGCAGGCACATCTAACTGATTACAGTTACAGGATTCCTGTCAGGCTGAGGTTCCTACTAGACCTGAGCCTATTTGCATCCTGTATCCCATTCCCTAGCCTCATTCTGTGACGTGTTCAACACTTAAACTCATCTCAGTGTAATGCTATATTGCTTAGAGTTACAGGTGTGCTCAAATTATTGAGAGATGGACTGAAATGAGAAGGGAATGAGGTCTGGAACGAGTGAGACTGTACTCCTCTTTTCGAGTTTTTCTATGAGATCTTTGGGTTCAACTCAGGACTCTGCTTCTCATTGCAGTTAGAAGATGTTATTAAGGATCTGCTTCCTGGTCCTTTTCTGTACCAGAAATGTAGAGAGGTATCAGAGGAGATGTAAGGAATCTCTAGGTCAAAAAAGCAGGTACCCTCTTCAGCTGCTTGTCTAGTAATGAAGCAATCACTGACAGATTTCTGCAACTGGTGGTATAAACTCCCACAGAAGTTGCACAGAGTAGTCCCTTAACCCTTGGCTTTTTTTCTTCCTCATCCTAGTACTCGGAAGGGTAACTTATAGGCAGATGTGAAAGCTAGGAAGTTTTTCAGTTTCCTCTTTTAGAAAGAAGTGTTTTGCACTGTGGGCAGTCAGATCTCTTCAGTCTTTCTCACAGCCGCAGGGAACACCACAAGAAACTGACTGGGTGGTTAAGTAACTTGGTTTACTAGGGCTTGTGTCTCAGCTAGATCTAACAGACATATGTTCAGTTAAGCCCACTCAAATTCTTCTGCAATAAAAGTAGGCTTGGATGGGAGAAAATGAGTCTGAAGGCTAAGATGCATTTGGAAGTTGGCAGGAAAGCATTGATTTCAGTAAGTTAGTACTCAGCTTCATGAATAAAAATAGGAGATAAAGAGAGATTTCATGCCTGACAGAAAAAAGGTTAAAGGATGAGTTTCTCAGAAATCAGCTGGAAAAACTTATACAAGAAAAATAAGAACACACATTATGTTCTTATACCCACATAGATGAACCATAGCTGACCCAATCCTGGTAATTCAGCCAAATCTGAGAAAATCTTCTAAAATCACACCCAAAAAATTAGTAAATCACGAGTTCTTTTCTAGTGACTTAGGTTTGGAGCCAGGGAAATGTGTGGCACCTTGGCTATCCTGTAGAAGTCAATAAAAATTTATCTTCAAGTCACGGCTCATGTTAATCAGTGGCATTTAGCTTTGCACTTATGCATCAGCTTTTTTTGGGGGGGTGTGCATGTGTATGTTGGAACTTATTTTATCTACCATTCTCACTTTTTGCCACTACAGACCTGACCTGAAATCTGCAGTATATGAGAAAATGGTTTAGTGTCCCCTGACATGTATCCAGTGGAAGAAGGTTGTCTTCCTGAAAAACAAATAAATTGCTTGATATATCCTAGGTAATTGGCACTGAAAGGAGCTGTCTTTAGCTTCTCTTTCAATTAATAGAAAACAGCACCTCAGGGAATTTCTAGTACCATTGGAGAAAACAAATAAACAAGCAAAAAACCTTGAGCACTGAAAGTCTTAAAAAAATGAGCAGTAAGATGCTATTATATGAGCTGCTTCCAGAAAGGGAACAAGGATCTGCTTGGATGACTTTTAAGGCCTTTAGGTTTAGCAGCATTTTCTCCCTCTGAATCAACTGACTTCATAAAGAAACAAGAGCTTGAATTTATGCTACCTCAAAAACATATAAAGCAGTTCCCCCCTAAAAGTACATGGGTCATTAAATTAAACTATGCAGTGTCCACTGAGGCTTTGAGATGAGAGTCAGATTTGCTATTCAGAAGTAACAGGCCACTCCTGTTACTGGCACATGTAATGAAAACTGTGTACTCTATCACATCATCATCTGGTGTTTTATCTAGCAATTTAGGATATCCCATTCATTAAATTAAGTCATTGCTACTGCAGGCCACCATATCATATAATGAATGACCTTAGGAAAGTTATAGATCTTTATTTGAAAACCATTTCCTGTTTTGTTCCCATGACTAATAACGCATAGCTACATACTGCATTTTGATTTCATATTCTCTTCCAGTGAAATTCAGCTTTTAGTTTCTAGGTTGTGTATGTTTTATAGCCATCCTTATTCCCTGGAACTTGTACAAAGATACACAATTACCCAAGCTGTCAAATAACTAAAATCCTGATGTCAAATACTATGGACAGCAGAAGTGAATTGCTGCAGTTGTTAGATGAAATATTCATAAATAAGTGATAAATATCTCTGTGACTGAACAAATACATCCATGTATGCTGAATGTTCTCAACCCATAGTCTCAAATTGCAGGGCCAGTTTCCAGTTTTGATAGTGACTTCCCAGAGCTATTTTGGACTACTCACTCTTTCAAATTCTATTCTCTACACCTGTGCAAAAACAACAGGGTTTGATACCTACTTTCATTCTATATCTTGTGAATTCCTCAGGGCAGGGATATTTCTGGTGGTTCAAGACACAAAGGCACTTAAGGTCCAAACAAACCAGAAAATTCTGTCACATAAGTAACAGGTGATTGTTGTCACAGGAGATGGACTCAGATTTCCCAACTCAGCAGATTTCCTTCCACCTTTGCACATATCCTTTGTAGGCAGCATAAAGCACAGGCCAATGTTTGCCACTGGGAGGTTCTCCTGCACTTTGGAGACATCATAACCACATCTGGTATCACTGTGGAGAAAGGAGAAGGTGGCCTGGGCAGCCTCGAAGGGTTTACCCACACTGTGACCAAACATCCCATGGAAGAGAAGCCCGTAGGGAGAGCTGCCAGGAGCTGGAACACACAGCCAAAGACAGCAGAGCTCAAACTCGGATCAGTGTTCTGCATGTTTGTGCAAGCAATGCTGGTAAGGTCCAGAAGCACTCAGTAAACAATAGCAGCCCTGCACCTTTGACAATTTAACTTGTACTCTAGACATTTACATTCCTTGGGTTTTTCATTGTCAAGGCATTAAGTTTTCCTGTTTTTTTGGACTTTCATATAGGCCCATCCCAGGGAAAACGTCTAATAATTTTTGGTTGTCCAGGTGGAGGCTTCATTATCTGATGCTTCATCCTTTCCTACTGCTAATAAAGTTCATTCCACAGTCTATAAAAAGCTCATTCAGCAACATGTTCTTTCAGTATTAATTTGCTTCCATTTCCCATGCTACAACTTTCATACAGAGAGCTGAAAAGCAAAAATTAAGACCCAGGCCGATCAGCCTCAAAATGAAAAGACTTTCTATTTCACTTCTTGCTCTAGAAAATACTCATATACTGTGTATTTTAAAAATTAAAACTGAAATATCAGTGAAAATACTTCATGAAGTTGGGGTTTTTGTGTTTTGTTCTTAGATTTTGCTTGTTTTATTTTATTTTTATTTGGCTTCTAGCTGGTCAGACTAGAAATAATTCAAGTTTGGCATATTTCAGCAAGGAGAGAGGCAGTCCCTCTTGGAAATTGCTGCTTGATTTAGCACTATTCCCTCTAAAAATGTGATGTCTGGGGGTCTTTAGGCAGACTTCATAGGTAAAAATGAATTAAGACTCCTTTGAAACTGGGCTGTGGCACTCTAGAAAGACAGTTCCATATAAAGACACTAAAATAGCATATAGTAAAGTGCAATAATTCTTTAGCACTCTCTCCCTGCCATTCACACATACACCACGGGGTTTGACATTGGCAGTGGTTGGTGGTTTGTATGTGGTGTCTTCACACTTGGCTGCAGGAGAACCTACTACTTAATTTGCACTAGAACTTGTAAAATTGGGAATGTACATGATTTATGAACAGAAATTGTCAATAGGCTCGTAGTATTCTATCACATAGATAACATTATAAATGTCACCTTCTTTGACTATGATATTAATATCCCGAAAAAGGCAATTATATATTATTAATACTTAATCAGTCTTACTAATTTAAATGTAATAGATTTAATCTTCCAGCAAGTGTGGTTAGGCTTAAAGAAGACATTCCCTGCCTCTAAATTCCTTGAAGTACTTTCATCTTTTGATATTTTATGTAATTCTTAAACCTGGAAATTTGGCAGGTTTTCTAGGAGTCTAAACCACAATCTAAATTAGAAGTATTACTGCCTGTGGCAGGCCTGGGGAAAAGTGGTCAAGAAGGAGAAAATACTGAAAAAAAACCCCATGTATTCAATGGGAGAATTTAGGAAATTAAACCTAATTTTAGGTTTAATTTCCTAAACAGCGCTGCAATGGTTCGAGTTCCCCACCCGAGTCAGTGCTGTGCCGGAGGGTCAAGGACACAATAACGGGTTGGGGTTTTCCAAAGCTGCTGCCGCCGTGCCGCAGGGACACTAGATGGCATCAAATATCCTTTATTGTGTGCAAAGGCTGTTTACACCTCCTGCGCAATGCTGGCTCATAGCATGGGCTTAGATTTAGGTTTCGAGCTAATTGGTTTTATGATAACATTTTCTCGTGTTGGTTAAAAGTGTTACCTTGTAAGTGGAAAAAAAAATAATTCAGTTATCCTCCAGATACCCTTGTATTTTACCTACTTTTGTCACCAGAGTGACTGCTTTTGAATTCATAAATCTTTTGAGAATTATGGAGCCTTTAAAAGAGAAACAGATCCCCACTACTTATACTGAATACCACTGCACTGAAAAGATTACTCTACATTTACCCTCGTGTTTAATTCTGTAACTGTTTCAGGATACACCTCCTACATAAAGAAAATGTCAAGTTCCCTAAAATAAACTGTCTTTAAAGTGTCTGCTTTCTCCACTATGTAGTTATGCATTTGAGCAACCCGATTTACAAAATAGGTGCACTCAAACAACACAAATTTTCCTGTGGCATATCTGGGAGGCATAGAGGGCACCAACAAAAAAAACCCCTCAAACAAAACAAAGAAAAAAAAAACCCAAACCCTACCATAAATCAAGTCAATAAATCACTAGAAACTTATAATAATAAAATTAGGCACAAAAGTGTGGGAAAATATTAACAGAGTATATTTAATTTTAAATAAACTAATGTTCTTTTGAAGTTATTATTTTCTGTCATTAGAAAGAAGGGTCTATCTACAGTGAGAAATGGACCTTTAAATATCTCTTCCCAAATTATTCTATGACTCTATGACTCTATCCCTGTCCTTTGTGCTAAGGATAACACAAGCTTCATTTGAACATGTTAGTTTGTAAGAAGCAGAGCACCACCACTGTGCCATCAAGCATGAGTGTCCGAAGCCATTATCATTACTAACACAGCCTTTAGGCTTGTGGCTTCAGAGTTAGCTTGTTTGGAATAGGGCACTACATTCTGGGAATCTTTGTATTAGATACACTGGAAGAGTTGGTGCAAATGGTCTCTAGAGAAACCGGTGACTTTAACCGCTCGTATAACTGGTGGAGCTAACTACTCTTGAAAATTGCTAAGTTTGAGCAAAGCTGTATTCTCCAAACCTCAGAGAGCAGTGGCAGAGACAGCTTGAGACCTGCAGTGCTATCCAGGCTGCAGGAGGGCTCAGAGCTCCAGAGAACCCTATGTGAACACATCTGCATCTGTCTGCAGAGGAGTCGTTCTTGCAAACACCTGATCAAAGATGACCTGAGGGGGGCTGTGTAGTCCACAGGAAGGAAGCCCTGCACCTTCATAAGGTTAATCCATTCTGCAGAATCAAGCATGGAAACTTTGCACATTGATCATGCAAAGTTCGCTCCATCTGAACACAATTTCCTGCTCTTATTATTTTGATAAAATTTCCCTTCCCTTCTCTATTTAATCTGGAGAAATGCAAATACTGAAGTGCCTGCATAAACACTTGCCAAGAAAAATATTTTCTCTCTCCATCTTGTTCTTATATAGTTATGTTAGAAATAGCTTAACTACTTTATAAAGTTTGATTCTACTACAGACTACTTACTAGGTTAATGGAGAGCATGAGCTTATTTGAAGACATCCTTTCAAGTGGCTAAGTCAAGAGAGTTTTGTCCTGTACAAATTAAATCTCAACAGAAGCAGAATCAGGGATCCAGAGGGTGAGAAGAATCACTTCTCTTATTTCTTATTTCTACTCCCTTCAAAACAGAAGGATTGTGACCAAATAGAGATGCCACAAGACATTTTCTCATAAAGTCTCCAAATAAAAAATCATGCCTAAGTAACAATTGCTCATGTGCTACCTCTTATCCCACTATGAAACTCTTCCCATTTGTTCTTAAACCATTCTTCTCTTAGTTGTTGCAACTTATTGCTGCAGCTTAGAAAACCTGTAGTAACCTCCTGTTTTCATGCTATCCTGAAAGTGTTTTGCACAGTAGCATATCAAACTCATACCTCCACTCTTCTTAGTTTTCACTGTAAAAGAAATATACTAAAACAAATTTAAAAGTCAGTGGATCTGAAAATATCTAGCACCATATTTAAGTCTTATCTACCATTATTTGCCAGCATACAAAGTAACACCTATCTTCTTCCAGTCATTGAGGAAGAAAATGGTATTTCTAGAATAGGGAAATAAAAATTATTGTCTTCCCTTTTTGAGCTTTAGAATACTTATCAGAACCAACTGGCCAACTTCATTCTCTGGCTTATTGTTCAGAAAAAGGTTGTCAAGATAATGTTATATATAGACATACAAACACCTTTTTTTTTAATTGCCTTATTTCAGCCAATGTATATGATGAGTACATGGCCTGGAAACACTCACTTTCACCCTTAAAATCTTATCACTCTTTCAAGTGCCTGGTACTTAAGAAAAAGTGTCTTCTCTTTCCTGATATCCACCAATTCCACTATAGTTCTGCTTCAGCTGACTTGAACTTAGTAGCCATTTGCAGAATATATTCTTTCTGCTTGGCTTCATTAATTATTTTACTTTTGTATTTTCTTTCATCATATGGAAGTACCTTTGAGTTCTGAGTTCTGCAGTTAGTATTTCAGATTTTTTTACCCATTTCCCTTGTATGTTATTTCACAAACATCTATCACTGCCTGCCTTAGGTCCTGAGTAAGCCCTTGTGGCATCTTTTATCTTTCACAGTTACAAATAACTTTCTTTGACTGCTTGCTTGGAAACTACACACAGCATGAACACACACACACAAAAACAAAACAATCATAGAAAAGTGCCAGAGGAAAAACCTATCATAAGTCCTAGAATTGTACCTAAAAAGCAGGTATCAATAAAGAAATTAAGGTTAAATTAGACCTTGTTTCAAAACAGCATCTTTTCTCTGTGAAGCACTGAATATAGAAACAGCTTGGATCTCCAACTGAATTTTAAATTCTTCCTGTAAACAGCCAAATTCAAAACCAAGATAATGTTCAGTGTATTTATTTTTTTTTTTCATTTTACACTTTGATCTTGCTCTTCATTTCATAGTTTTGACTAAAATCAAGGAACATTGAGCCACAAAGATGTGTCCCACCAGTATTAGGTTTTTGTGTTTTGGTTTGCTATTTGTGAAAAGTCTCCTTTATAGATCCTTGAGAATGCAAGAGCTAGGGACCTATGTCATCTATTCAAGACACCTGATAAATAAAATATTAATATAAAGGCTCCTCCTCCTTGAAAGGATCCAGAAAATATTTATGCATTTTGCTTCAGGTTCAGTTCTACCAGCGAAAAATACATTATTTCCTCTCATCTTTTCAAGTATAACTTCTGCCTTCAATGAACTAAAGAGTTGCTGACATTTACTGTCATGAGTAGAGCACCAAGTACGCTGATGATCTCAGCTGTGGCCTGCAGTTCAAATAATAATAGTAGTAGCTATGACAATGTTAGCATATGACCAAGAACAAAGACATCCCATAATACACACAAGCCAAACTGGGGGATCATACCAAAGAACAGTAAATGCTAACTCAGAAAGAGACAATTCATTATTCACTTTGTCATTCAAATATTTCAAAAAATCAATGACGTTTGCCAAACATATGTCTAGCATTTCCCTAAGATAGCAAGCTTATGTACAGCAGGAATTCAAATGACTCATATGTTATGATGCCACTGCTTAACATGGCTTATTAAATCAGCTCTCTGAAGTGTCCAGTACAATGAGTATCAAATATCAAAGCATAGGAAGTAGGGTCCTATTTTTCTCATTGATGTGTGCACAAGCAGAAAGTAAATTAATTGGAATTCATGCAACTCACCTAAGACATTTCTTACAGAATTTCTGCTGAGAATACCATTAAGTGCAGCACTCAGTTCAGTACTAGTTCATTATTATGACAAAACACAGAGCTGTTACCACAGTGAAGTAAAGACACAGAACCTTCAAAAATAAAACCCAAAAAGAAGCTCTTAGGATAGAGCACTTTAATCTCTACATCAGATTATTTAGCAGGTGGCCTGAAAAGATCCTGGAGATTTTGACAATAGAATCAGCAAGAGGGCCACTTACTGCCTCATAGACTTTGAAGTTCCTTTGGGTCTTTTAATTAAACAAAAATAAAACAAGGCAGAAGTAAATGTTCTCATTCAATTTGCATCTATTCATTGAAGCATTTATGTCCTTTGTTACCTTAGTGCTCAATACAGACAGCAAATATTTGGAAATTTTGCTTTACTTTTAGGTTAGGAAACTATTATAATTCAATTTTATGGTTAAGAGTAACATCCAGACTGAATGCCTTCTCACAGGCATGTAACCTAGTCCTCTCTAGACCATATATTAGTTTTCAATAGTTTTTAATACATAAACAAAAAGACAAAGTATGGTAAAAGCCCTCCTAGGAACATCTAGAACAAGTAAATGTAATGACCCAGATAGAGGATATAAAAAGAAAATTTGGTCTTGTGCAGATTGCACCTTGGCATAACTATATCAGACCAAAACTTAAGTTGACAATTTTGAACAGCAGGTCGATATGGCACAATGCAGAAAACCATGAAAAAAACCTAAACAAAACAGTGGCAATACCAAACAACCTTTCCACATCTCTGTTAACGTGTACAGAAATAGAATAAAGTGAGAATGGCTCCACAGTTAAGCTGAAGTCTGCTGTAACTGTTTTTAAAGCCAAAGTCACAGATATCTTGATAAAATCATTTTTGGGTCAAGTTGTGTTCTTAATATAAATCATATAAATTGCCTTAAATAAAGGCTTTCTCAGCCTTCAGTTACACAATTCTTGGATATCTTCTATTAGCCTTCTGATCCTGATTCCTAGAATACCTCTTCTGTGATCAGACTGGACCCAGGGCACTGTTGGGTCCTTCAAGGAACTAACACAAATCACTTACAAAGAAGTATACATAAAACCCAGGAGAGCTTAATTTGCAAAGTGATTCACAGATATGGGAACATACATATCTTAGTCAGATGAAACTAAATTAGAAAATCCCTACATTTGCAAGTGTATAGTCAGTAAAATCAGATTTTTACTACAGCTCATCCACATTAAGTAGAAGCATGTTCCCTCAGTATTTGGGAATGAGGCCACATCCCCCAGGAAACAGGGCCAGAAAATTTCTGAGACCAAAACTCAAGGAAACAGCCCTGTGATGGTGGTTGGGTTGCTGAAATGACTGAACAGGTCTTCCAGTCTTGGATTTTATGGTACAAAATAGTTATATATGTATATTTAAGATTACTTTAGCTCATATTTAACACTTTACCTGTCATGGAAGTCTGATATGGGGATGGGGGATGGAGCAAGTATGATCTATCACAGATGTGTCCTCTGTGGCCCTGCCATTTGAAGACCTCACTTGTTCAGCAACAGCACAGTTCACCCCATAGAAACAAAAAAAAATCTAATGAGTTTTTTTTGACACAATTCTTTCCTATAGTTTCCATCAGCTTTATTTCTATTATTATTATCATCAAAATTTTGCATCCTTTTTTTATGGACTTCTTTTAAAAAATTGGGCAATTTGAATAGAAGCCCAGCAAATTAAATGCCAGGCAAAATTTTACTTTTTACATTTATCAATGGTACCTCATAAATTTTCACAGCTATTTCTGCTTGAACCAATAACCATTAATGCAATACCATTATTCAGGTAATAACATTAGGAGGTATTTCTCTATTGCTAAAGAAAAAGATGAATAGTTTTTGTCTTCCACAATACATGCAAAGGAGATACAAAGTGAATTTGAAGTCTCAATAGTAAATCTCTTGAAAACCTTGATATTAAATTACAGGGAGCATGGAAAGCCAAACAGATTTGCACTATTTCCAGCATTAATGCCTTGAAATGTGCTCATCAATGACATAAATTTGATTCCAGATTGCAGTCATATTCTTTGGAAAAGACAGAGGTAGATCAAATTCTGAAAGAGGAAAAGCCAGGAATCACCTGAAATAGATTTCCAGAGAGTGATGTTCATTGAAAAATAAGAAGCACTGAGCAAACTCTTGGGTAATGACTACACAGAGTATGGGGGGAAGAGGGGTTACAGAGCTAATCTACAATAATATCTATTTGTATCTTTCCTTCCCCTTTGTGCAAATGTCCAGGAGGGAAAAATGAAAAAGGGAAAAAATAGAAGGGGAGGTCACACAGACAACCTGAGTTTAATACACCAGATCAAGCAATCAAATATTTTCAAGCTATGGGTAAATAAAATGAAGCTTGGCATGATTTGGTTGCTTGAGATGCAGCTGAGAGCTGGATCTCTGCAGCTCAGGCAAGCCCTGCCAAGGTTCGCCTGAGGAGCAGGAAATCAGAGATAACTCCAGGTACCTTCAAGCTTCATCAGACTCCTACTGTCCCCCTAGGGAGAATGGAAAACAACAGATACGGCTCTGCAAAGAGAAAACATTTCAAGAAATAACATTCTGAGGTGGAAATTCACCACCAGCTGAGAGCAAGAAAGGAGCAAAGAGCAAAAGAGAAAACGTGGTTTCAAATAGCATGTGTCTGAAAATAGAGCAAATGTGTGCAAGAACAACGAGCTTTCTGTGAGTTGTGCTGGAAGCACAGCTCAGAGCCAGTGCATCTCCACTCATATTTGGGCAGCTGGCCAGAGACTACACAAGTGACTTTCCTACCATTATTTTCTCATTTTCATTAAATAGCATTTTAGGGCACCACTAAACAAGCCTTTCTCTACATTTTTCTCAGGCACATACCCTTTGCTCCCCACATAAGAATAATCTCTCCTGGCAAATAAAGCAGGCCCCCATTAATTATATCTCTCTCTCCACTTTTGCAGCTTTATTTGTAGGAATACTGCCACGACTATGGACTGTTTGCCAAGAGGCCTTACACATGCTTTTTTCATTATTAGACTACTATAAAATTTAACCATATAAGTCTCCTGCGCTGTACCCTCCCGACAATGCCAACAGCCATTCTAAAATAGACCATTTCAGAGGGCGAAGAGACCAGGCCTTTTTGCAACTCATTAAACTGAGGTTTATTTTTGCCTTGTTAGTAGATGTGATTCTGCTCCCGCTGATGGGCCCTGCAGCAGCCCCAGCTCTCATATGAGCATTTTAAAAAAACATCAGACCTTTTCATGCTCAGCAGTTACACAAAACTTCATTTAACTAAGTGGGAAGTTTGCATGTCAGGGCTAAAACACAGCAAGGGACAGATTTTACCATTTGGCATTAAAAGATTTTGACTCGAAATTGCTGAGGAAATAATGGTGTACAAGGATAGAGCTTGTTTTTCATTTTCTCCTCATATCACAGAGCTTAATTGGTTCTACAAATACAGAACTATAAGCAAAGAAAATGGATTCTGAAGTAATACTTTTTATCAATAGGTAGCAGAGTACTCTGCAGTGGAACATGATACCATTTCCCCCTTGTAAAATGATCTCTTGAAGTAAAAAGAAATTACTTGCTTATCCAGAGGCTCACAGCAGACTAGAAATATGGGACCAAACAACATCCAGGCTTTGATCACTTTAGTTAATCCTAACAAGCAATAGTTTACTTTCTATCATTAATTTCCCATCAATGGTAAAGAATCTGTCTCGGAAGGACACGGCCTATTTTTCCAGTGTGTGAAGACAGCACACATGGTAGAGACTCTGGAATTTATTCTCTCAGTGCAGCAAAAGATAGAGTAAATAACACTGTCCCTAATTCAACTTTCAGGAATGTCAGCCAGAGCAGTCAGGGAAGGGCACCAGCTGCCTGTCCTCTTATTCTGATCTATTGCAGCAGCAAGGCAACAGTATCTGACAGAAAGGGAAAACCCAAAACTGACACACACCACAGCAAACACCCATCCAGATTAAGATCCAGTCTTTGCACCAATTATAAAAAAAACCCAAACAGTAACATTGTAAACTGGAGTGAGAAAATCAGAAGAATGATGCTTCACACACACTTGCTAACATGTCACTCCTTTGTTTTCACATGTCACTTAATATCTAAGATATAATGTGTCTATCAGCTTTAAAAATATGATCAAGAGCCACCATCCTTGTTTCAAGAAGCTTATACCTATAGCAAGCCCTCAGTTTACTTGTGCAGAGCCGTAAGTACCAGGGAAGAAAAGAAGAAGCACAAGCCAGTGCTCATTTAGCAAACCAGCAGTGTCTGCACTATCCTGAGCATCACACAGAAGCTGAGCACAGCACCCTTCATTAAACAAAATGTTTTCTGGTGGAATGAAGTAAAATAACTTGCAGAGTTGTTTGTTCACTGTCTTGTTGGAAGTGATACAGGAACCCAGTAACTTTAGGGTGAAGAGACCATGAAAAGAAAGAGACCATAACTGCACAAGGGCACAGACACCCTGTTCCCATTCCCTGTGCTCCCCCATGACGCTTGCATTGCCTAAGGATGTAAAGCCCAGCACAGATGGCCCTGCATGATTGTCTGAATAGACTGATAGAGTCATTCTTTCAATGTCACTGAGATTTATTTATCTGTCTTAAATCTCTACTGAAAAATACCCCCAGTTTCATGAAGTTGCCCACAACTTCCCACCAGTTCTAGCCCAGCTAAGCAAAGCAGGTCATAGCTCAGTCCTGGAGGCTTATAAGGAAGGCAGTCAAACCGTTGATTTCCTAAAACCTTTGAAGTTAGTTATTTCTTTCTCACAAGGTGTATCATCTTTAAAAAACAAGCAAACACCCTTCTAAAAACAAAAGCAGACAGTTGGGGATTTTTCCCTTTTCACCAATTAAATCAATGAATCACACATTTTCAGCTTTACTCCCTTATCATTTTCCTCAAGGAAAATCAAGATCCACTAGAGTGCACCCTGAGCTCCATAGGTGAGCATGGTATAGTCTGCAAGACCAAGACAGGACTTTTCCACTGAGAAAAATGACTGCAGCACTCTGCCCATCCTAGTCACAGTGAGATGAAGATGCACTAACAGAAAAGGATTGCTGGTGGCTATCACACCCCCATAGCTCTTCCCCATCCTCTATGGGAAAAAAAAAAAAAAACCACAAAAAACCACTGGAAAACTTCAGAAGATATTGTAGGGGACTAGAAAGCATATGCAGAGTGTTAGAAGAGCTGTAGAGTGACAGGAGAAGCAAAGAACAGTCCAGACTCTGGCCCTCACCTTGGGAGGAGCCAGCAGCGCTGGAAGTACCACTCCCAGGGCTCTTTACTGAGCCACACTCCCCCGGAGCTCACACACCTGGCAGGGACGTGTGACAGCTTCCAACACCTCCCACTGCCCCATCACCTCCCAGCGGCAGCAGGGCCAGTGAGAGCAGCCCACACACAGCTCCCCACCAGGGACAGAGGGGCCAGGCCAGCCTTGATGGGCACATCTGTCCTCTCTAGGTGACACAATTTCTGAACTAAAGGGCTGGGACGATAGGAACAGGATGTTACCGGGTTTTCTCTTCAGGCTTGTAGGAAGACTGTGTCTATCTCAACAGGGTGGTCTAACAGACAACACCACTGATTAGGAATGACTCCTCCAACAATATTTTATAATTCTGAAGCTACATAAAAACACGCAGTAGCCCTACTTATCTGGCTACTCAGGTCTACCCTAGTAAACGGGTAGATGGGGATCAGACTAAATTCTTCCACTGAATTTTGGTGACATTTCAAGACTCTAGTAATCCCATTGGCCCAAATAGCTTGTTTAAATTCACAGTAGAAGAGTCAGCTTGGCTATTAGCTCACAGTATGCTGCACCATCTACACAGACAGACGCAAACATCAAAGAAATATTTTTCCCTTGTTGATTTATTAGCAACAGATTTAGTTGCATCTAAAAAAAACCTAAGCAAAAACCTCCCCACCCCCCCAAAAAAAATATAAAACAAAACAAAAATACCCAAGCAAAAAGAACCCCAACAAAACAAACAAAAACCAGGCACTTGCCCCACCAAAAAATCACCTGTACAAATTCCACCACAATACCTCAGGCAGCATCTTTCCATAAGAATTTGGAGAAAAACAATACTGTTACCCTTACATCCCTTGAGCCAAATCTGTTATGTGAGCAGGACCATTAATGTCAGCAGGGATACAAAGTGAGCAGGATTTGCTCCATGCTCAGTAATAAAGCCTTCTCAAGGAGATGAAATCAGACTCAGTGTAATGTAACAGGAGTAACTGCAAGCCACAGTGGCACTGTGTGGACAGTCTGTACCACACTACTATTCCAGGACTATAAAGCAGGTAGTAGATCTGTTGTAAGATTATTCTGGAGATGATATTAATGAGCACTGACTGTCTGGTGCCAGTGTTACTTCAAATTGCTATTTTAATACAGCTCACATCAACAGTAGCACTGACAAACATAATCAAAATGGCAGTACATTCAAGTACAAGATAGGAATACTGTCCTCATTTGAAAATGAAAAATAAAACAAAGAGATGGAACACTGAAAAAGAAGAAACATACTAAAGGAAGAAAGAACCAGTATCATCTGGAGTTAAATCATTATGCAAAGTCTGACAATCCAAACATGGACTTCACGGGCAATAGCATGGATACAGTGATTAGAATATTTTTCAAAATTTTGTATAACAATGAGTTCAATTTGTGCCACAATATAGGGAAAGTGCTGCCACAAATGATTCCTACTGTATATTTTCTGAGAGTATGGGTTTGATTTTGAGCACAGCATTTATTCAGTTTCCCCCTCCCTCACAATCAGGTTCTCATTATGTCGTCTAAAACCTTGATTCAGCCAAGCACTTCTGCATGTCCTTTGTTGGAACATGTAATTACTTCCCATTAAAGTCAACAGGACTAAGTAGCATGGTTAAGTGCTTTGCTGAATCAGAGCCTAAATGACATCAACTGTGCCAGTAAGTTACAGGTGTAAAAAAAACAAAATCAAACAGAAAACCCCCAACCAACCAAACGACAGAAAAAAAATCTCAAAATACAAACAAACAAAAAACCCCCAGACTCATGTTTTAAAAATTTGACCTTTTTTTGACAAACTTTTATAACAGGCATATTTGGGGGGGTTTTTTGTGGATTTTACTTAGTTGACTGATGATATGCTGCTTCCTACCTTTTACCTCTCAAATGTTGCCATGCTCTTCCGTGTTGATCGTATAGAAAACAGGATATTTTTTAGAGAAGAGAAAAATAGAGTACTGAGGTGACAAACATTACTCTGCCTTGTCAAAGTGAAGAGAGAAATAGAAGAAAAGCACATAGAGTTATTTGTCCTTGAAATCTCTTAATGTGACAGATTTAGACAAAGATGCATTAGTCTTTGTAAAAAGACACCAAACACACACACACAAAAGCAAAACCCACAAGAGCCCACAAAAAGCTTCCTGAGCCAGCTTATTCAGGAAAAGATTATGCAGGGTTTGCATTTCTCCTTCACCAGTAACAGGTTTAAAGATAGCTGCATGCAGCCTGGACAGCAATGAGGAGCACTTAACTGTCCCATCTCAACCACAAACAATTCAGATCTATCCCAAAGTCCTCAGATGCAACCCTTAAAGCTGTTCACCCAAATGACTTTCCCAGGGACAGGCTCACAATGTCATGATATCTGAAGCAAAGATACCTTATACACGCAACTAATCATGCTCTTACTCAGAGTTCTGGTTAAAATCTTGTTTTGTGACTCTCAGCATGAGGTCTGCCTGCATTTGCAGCAGCAATTCTGAAGCAAAAACACAGTCACAAGTTTATTGGGTAGGACTCATATCAGATAAAAATGTGTGTTTAACTGGGAAAAAAGTACCACTAACAGCACCTGAAAGACTTGGAGAAGTTGTGGGGGAAATACACCAAAGATACAAATTCATACAAATTCATCATTTGTAGCTGTCATCAAAAGCAGGTTTACTTTGTTCTATTTGAATCCTGACGCTGTGAACACAGCTTTGGTATCTGAATACCTAGATGTCAAATTCAGGAGTCTAGCATGGAAAATCTTATCTATGAGGAAGCAACGTCATGAGCTCCACATGACACGAAACTGATGGATGCGCCCACATCACAGAGGTGACACAGGGGACACACTGAAACACAAAGGAGTGGATCAATGGGAACAAAATGGCATGTTTCAAAGTGGACAAATAGCTCTTGGCAAATAGCCAAGAGTGGCATAACAATAGCAATGTCTATAAGAAATCAACTATCAATTCAAAATTTCAGTCACAAGCTGCAGAGGCACAAGGCACCCATAACAGACACCAAGAGAATTAGTATCTTAAAATCACCCAGTCAAACACAAAAGTAATATTACAAAAGAGTTTAACCTTAATCACTGTTTCCAGACCAAAACAGGTTAAGTGGTTTCTCTAAAAAAGCCTTCAGTTGAAGAATTTAACATATATTCTATTGTTTGTTCTATTTGTTTCTTTAGATTTTAAAATGTGCCTCTCCAAAGGTCTAGGGAAAATATACAGATCATTTAAAATTACACAAAAAATTCCAGCTAAATCAATGGTCAAAATAAAAAGCCTTCCCAGAACCCTGGCCCTAACCCTTCTCAAAAAAGAATCCCACCTTTTGAACCCAGTAACTATCACTCAGTCTTTTTCTTCAGAAAAAGCTTGGGAAAATAGTTGGGATCTCCCTCTACCAACCAGGAGGTTAGCAACTGGCCCATGTCTAACATCTAAGACCATGACATGTGGTGACAAAAATTATTCCTGACACTCAGCTTTCCCTTCTCATCCTCTCTTTGGTATTTCTGCTGTATCTGCAAGTTTATTTTAACAAATAATTTTTATCAGCTATTTATCTTCACCTCTTGGCATTCTTTGAGACCTCCAAAATATGTCCCTGGAGGGAAGATGACCACCATCCCTTTTCCATCTCTATCTCTCCCCTTTTTTTTCCTCTTTTATCCCCAGAGATGGTCAGCCAACATAATGAACTAAACAGAAGTACTGAATATCAGTGTTTCTCAAAACCATAATTAAAATTGCTCTGTTTCTTTCAGCTTGTAGTGTGCCATTTTGTAGATGCATAGAGACAGAATAAGAGTCAGACAGAAATAGAGTCAGCAGAAGAACTGGGAACATAATGCAGATCTCATTTCCCTTCGCCTTGGTTGAGGAGCTGAACTAAACAATAGGGACAGTCTATTTCAGCCTATTTTCAGGTACGGTATCTTCAAGAGCTATTTTCATACCAGAGGTAAAACCAGGTCTATAAATCTCAAGAATTTTTTTGTCCTTCAGTCAGTGGAAAAGAGACAGGAACACTTCAGTCATAACACATTAAAATGAAGGGGGAGGGTCAGCTTTTTTTTCTGTGCTGAGCAGTAGAAACATTGCTGTCACACTCAGATGAGCTAAGCTATCATAGACTTTTTGGATGACGAGTTGCAGATAATTAGAAAAAGAACCCTTTAACTGAATGTTATAATCCCATTATTAATTTATAATTCATAATCTGTACCTTATTGAACAGAGCAGACATGCTATAAATTTAAAACACACTGCATGATAGCCCCCTCTTTCCAAAACTTCATTTGCAATGGGATCTGCAGGTCTCAGCTCTAGTAATTTATAATAATCACCAGTATATATTGCACATAATTGATGCTATTTGCTGTGTGCAAAACAGAAGTCAGCAGTGTCATACTTTAGGCCAGAATCAGTCACACTTTTCACTGAAAATTATTTATTCTTTACACAAACCTGATAGGAGTAGAAAGATACTGAAGGAGAATTTCATCACAAAAGGCAGCAGGCTGCTCTGCGTATTGATGGAAGCCTTACCTTACTGCAGGCAGAAGTTCAAGGTCTGTACATTGCCTTGAGGAGAGAAAACTAATTCAAGACTTCCCTATTCTCATCTCTAAAGTTAGATCTTTTTCCACCCTGTTTTACAGATTCAGTGAAGCAAATTACCAGCTGCTTATTTCACTTTCACATGCTTATTGTGCCCTTACTGATGATGTTTTTGATTACACAGGAAGTTGATTTTTTTCTGGAATGCAAGATTCTATCACTTAAGAATGAATGCAAATGTCTCCCACTTGGTCTTATAGTGAGTGCAATTAATTTTATTTTAATTTATCAAAATATATATAAATAATAGATCTGTAAGTGGGAACAGTAGTCCTCAAATCAACCAACAGATAAACCAAAAAATGCTGCAGCATCAAGGAATTGACAGTCAAATATTCTAAAGAAGTTAATTGGAGACGCAGACTATGTAGAGCAAGAGCTGTAACTATGTTTCCTTTCACCAACTGTGAGTCAAGCTTAGACACTTGAAGCTATTTTCTGATATTATTCAGATCACAGTGATAGTAACTGTGTGTTGGTATAGGAGAGCCCAAGGATCATTAGAAAAATGTTCTTCAGCACTCAGAATTTGTTGCACTGATAAAAAAAGACATACAAATGTGCCAACCCAGTGTCAAATGAAAAGCCTTGGCAGTCTGACACAGGGATTCCTTAGAGCTGAGTGCATTTCCATGTAAACAGGGACACAAATACATCATTTTCACATTCAAAATTACTGGCACGCATCTTTAAAGGACAAAACAAACAAAACCATGCAACTACATGAGATACGTCACAAGAGACATCCCCATGGTAATGTGACCCCCCTCAAAACAGAGCTGCCACAGTTCAGCTTGGAAATCACCCCACTGATCTGGAGAGATTCTAGCAGACTGCTTGGTGCAAGTCAATGGTTACACAGGAGCGATGGATACCTTTCCAGCCTGCATGAAGTTGGAGTAGGGCTGTATTTCTCTGCCTGCCCCAACCCCTTCTAAACACATCTGAAGACACCTACAGCATAGGCTGTAAATCCAGCTAATGCATGCTCATTTTTTGCAGTTTATTCCAAATTCTTTAACACTTTAAAATGTGTACCCGGCATTGTTAAAGACAAAAAAAATTTGGCTACCAATTTTGCAGAAGACCTCTTGTGATTTACAGAGCACAATTTACTTTTCCTCTTTCTTCAGAGGTCTTCCATTAACTAACTTTGAGCCTGAAATACATAAATTACATGGATTTTCTTTAGGTTCAGTTTCCATTGCAATGAATCCTGGAGATTTTGGTTCTAAAGCAGCAGTTTCCGTTTGTCCTTCTGCCACTGAGGCTGGCTGCACCCTGCATCGGGAAGTGCTTATATCTGATTCAAGGAACAATCACAATCCTTTGGAAATATTAAATTTTGCATGTATTTTGCAGTCAACCATCAGTTAAAAACCAGAAGATGACTTTGGAAGAGGATGTTTTCTGCCTGTGAAATACTTTAAGCAATAGGGTAGAAGGCCATGTGTCTGTTCACTTTATCTTACTCTCTCTCTCTTCCTTGCTGTACTTTGACTGTTTTTCCACATGCAAATTCCTCCATTTTTATTGCCCAGAGTTCAAGGCACATTAAAGCAGGCTTTCTGTTTTCTCAGCACATTCTCCAGCCACTGGGCTATGACAAAGGTAGAAGCAAGTTCTGTTCCACTCTCCCATGCTTATTGCTAAGGCCACCAATAGGCACAGGCATAAACAGGGAATTTGATTGATGCTTCTGAAACTTAGAAGTATCTGTTTCATCCATATCTGCCAAAGGGCCTAGGTGCTCTCACTCTGAGTCAGTATGCACATACATGCAACCTCCAGTGTCAGTGGAAGGCTATGCTTGATGCTCAGTTACAGAGCTCCCTGTAATATAGGAGTTTAAACCTTGACCAATCCTCAAGTTACACAGACCTAAATGTCCCTGAATCTTGTCCTGAGCTCTTGACTTGCAAGGTCAGCAGATGCAACAGCAGTGGCTTATGCTAAGTGTGAGGCACCGTGGTCTCAACAGTCAAGCCATAGACAAGTAGCTGAACTAAATTGAAGTAATCTCCAGTCCACAGGGATTATACAAACCAGCTGTTGCATTATTCTCTGGAGTTTTCTGTAGCCTCCTAGCGCATGTGAGCAGCTTGTAAAAGTGCATTAAGATATTGCAATTAAAAGGGTGGTGTAAATATGAGGAGTATTTTTTTCAATATGAGCCAGAGTCCTGTGCTTCCCAGATGGAAATGTTGCTACATTTAATAGTTTAGACAGAGATCTTCATTAAGGGGGTTAATGCATTTAATATGGATATCCCAAGGGGTTCTCTTCTACTAAATTAACCACATTTTAAGCTTTATAGATAAAGAATTCATTTTCTAAATGCCTAGAAATAAAGTTCTTTTAATGTTATACTTGAGGTTATTGGCACTTCTTCATATGAAAAGTGTCTTAGAAAGATCCAGCAGTGAATTTCCTGAATCCATGAAAACTTCAGTCCATACCTTATGACCTGCTGCATAGAGCATATTTATCTGCAAACCCAAAGCGGGTTCCTATGGCTGCTGTATGTGACATTCAGATACATCAGATTTGCTGCCTTTATGCTTTCCAGTTAAGCCTTTTAGGCTTGGTTAAGCATCCAAACAAGCTTGACTTAGCTTTTGGCACCATAAGTACTGCTCACGAGCCTTAATGCCGTGCTCAGTTTGGCCACATAGTCCTGCATGGATTAGGGTTTTTCATTCCAATTTGGGGTCTTTAACAACTGACAGAAACTGCTGTTGCCCTACCTCCACCCTGGAGTGGAGAAGTTGCAAGGGGCTCTTTCCAGAATTGTACAGAAATTTCAAAATTTTTGGACCCTTCACACTGACCCCAGGCAAAGTAACCCTCCACTGGAAAGCAGTGCAGGATTCCCAGAATGCCCAAATCCGTGTCTCCCATGCTGAAGATTTTCAGGCTTCATTTCTAGGTGTGTGCTATAACCTCACGCAGACAGAAGGTTATCTGACATCCCCTGTCCTTGCTAACTGCTGCGCTAGATGCAAGGCAGCTGTTGCAGTCTGTGCTTGAGATAATGTAACCTGGCAGCAGCAATATGGCAATGCCTCGGACACAGGGCAGTGCTCTCCCCTAAACCAAGCTTAGGAGGGGAGCTCTGCCTGGGCTAGACTCTACTGTCCTATTTAGCTTTTCCCCACATCTTGTGCAAAGTTTGCTGCACCATGTAACTTGGGTGTTTAAATCCTTCCTTACATCTCTTACTAAAAGCCTAAAAAAGTTTTTTCACAATGTGTCCTGACTAACACTTTGTTATAGGAATGTTCACGCTTGTGTCTTTCAAAAGTATTTAAGTTACTAGGTTCAAATTCAGTGTCTAATTCAGTACAGATTACTTTGTCCACCTGAATAAAAAGTACAAGCAAAAAAAAGATCATACATTAAATAAATTAATTCCAACTGGAGAATGCTGCTAAGAAGGACAAAAAGCCCAACATACCAGTAACATTTACAGTAATACCATCTCCATACGTGCTGAAAGATGTTTAAGACATCCCAAATTATAGAAATATAAAGCCTGAAAATATTTTTTCTTGAAAAGCACAAGGGGCTCCTTAGTGCAAATTTTTCTGCTCCTTTCAAAATTTACAGCTGCTGAAGTCTTTCCAGCATCTGGTCAATGTCTATGTGCAGTTTCAAATACCTATCACACAGTGGGTGGTTTTAGGGGAAAGTACTCAGTTTATCATTACTGCACATGAACACAAGGAAAGTAAATATCTGTTTCTTCTCACTGCAGATAGAAATGAGACTACAGAGCTGGTAGAGTGCTACTGCAAAACAGCTTCCTGAGGACTCTTGACTGTCAAATAAAGACAGAAATTGCACCTAAAAGAGTGAATGCTTCCCATGAAGACACAGTACTTTATAAGAACAAATTTTCAAAGTGCAGGACAGTGTGTATCTGAACTTGTTAGAATAAAAAACTGATTAAACAGATCAACCGCAGCAGAAACATCAAAATAGGTTCATTTCTCACTCTCTCATTATAGTCAGTAATTATTTATTAGCTAATGATTTGCATAATGTTTTATCTCTCCAATTATCAAAGGACAGTGAAATTAAAGTGATGCACAAAGTCTTTACAAACTGTCTTCATCAAAGAGCTCTGTCCCTCAAGATTTACCATCCCCAGAGGAAGACCACGAGCTTCATGACCATGATCAAGCTGTGTCAGACTTAAAGTCCATCTAGCTCAGAATTTAATTGCTCCTACTGGCTAGGAGTAGATGCTCAAGGAGTGTAAAAATAATCAATTAGTGCTTCAGTACATTGAATGTAAGGATCACATCTAAACCATAATTTTAGCACCCACTAACAGATGTATTCTGTATGAATTTGTCCAAATTCTTTTTCAACTCACTAATGCTCTTGGCTATTACAGATTCCTGTAAAAGGATATTCCAATTTGATTCAATGTTATGCGACATGCACTTAAATTAGTTTTAAAGTTGTTGCTTTTATTCTGTTTCTGTCAGAAAAGAAGATTTCCTTCCTCATCCCCAATGCCCCATCTTCTCTAGGACATTCACAGTTTTATACACCACTGTTCTCCTTCAATCATCTCTTTTCAAAGGTGAAATGCTTAGTTAGACTTTCATTACACAAGCTTCATTCCACATCTTTTATCAACATTGTTTTTTTTTTCAATTCATCTCTCTTTAGCCTTTTCAGATAAGGAGATCAGAATTGGTTGTAGTTATCAAGATGTGGGAGCACCATAGATTTATTCTGTGCATAATGGTCCTTCTTTATTTTGTTATCAATCCCTTTTCTAATGATTCTTAACATTCAAATTGGCTTTTTGGGTATTTTTTTCTGCTGTGAACAATGACCTAATTTTCATTGAGAAATAGCCACATTAGCACTAAAATATTTCCTCAATGTCAGGTTTGAGTCCATCATTTATATACATTCATAAATGTTATTTTCCATGTGTCTTACTTTGCATTTACTAAAATTGATGTCTCCCCTCAGCTTATCATCAGTTATGAGAGTTTTCTGCAATACTTAGATAGAGTTAGACTCTCCTATTGGACTTCTGCTTATTCTTTCCATATTATAGATGGACTGTATGAAAACACTGAACACACAACTCAATTTTCAACAGGATCACATATTTAATCTCTCTTTTAGAAAAAAAAATGTAACCATTTATTCCCACCTTATTTTCTAGCTTTTAACTGGGAATAAATCCACAAAAGGATCTTTCTTCTTATCCCAT
The DNA here is from genome assembly GCF_001522545.3 of Parus major. Classification (NCBI taxonomy): domain Eukaryota; kingdom Metazoa; phylum Chordata; class Aves; order Passeriformes; family Paridae; genus Parus; species Parus major. The sequence continues at coordinate 20,463,776 of NC_031776.1, forward strand.
GACTTTAATTGCCTGAAAAGCCTGTTTTTGTTGAATCTGCATGTACCATTTTGAGCAGATAATCCATGAGGCAACTGATTAGAACATTAACAGAAGCTGATTTCACACAAAAATCCCGTAATTAAATTGCAAGGACTTATATAGATTTTGTTCTGAAACTCAAATTCTTCATAATTTTGTGCTATCAGGAACACTAAGGATGGTTTATTTGTGTCAACAGGAGCTTCACAGATAAGTGGAATGAGGGAAAAGGCAGCAGTGCTTTGAATCACTGTCATTAACACTCTCATTATAGGCTTGTTATGCATGGGCTAGGAGTCAAACTCTTATGGGCAATAGCTGAAGAAGTTGGCATGTTTCTCCTGCAAATGGAAAAGGACATAGTTCAGATCTGTGCCTGGCAGCTCATCCACCACTGTCAGTGACTGATGCAAGTGTAAATGGAGTTACACTCTCCTCCACGCCCAATTAAATTAGATGTGCCCTGCACTCTTCAACACATTTATTTTTCTTGGGTTCTCCAAAAACTTATGAGTCCCTGAACAACATTTTTCACTGCAGAAGAATAAAAACAAGCATAAGCATACACCTAAGTACTGATATAAGGTGTTGCTTAACATACTGACATTTTTAGTGGTCTTCCCAATATCTCCATGTATTTTTTGCCCTGGGTCAAGATTCCTCATCACTCAAATTCTCTTTTTATATAGTCTAAACTCTTATTTATATAGCAAAGCTTAGATATACATCATTCAAAATACAAAGGAAAGCAAAAATACAAATACTATAAAACAAGAGCTCTGCTGTGAACATCACCCTCTACAAAACAAAAGCAACAAATAAACAGCACAAAGCATTGAACTTCAGCTGAACAGTGACACAATTTTTCTCAGCATTTGTATAACAGCAGCAGCTAAAATCATCTGTGCAAAATGGGGGAGGGGAATTTTGATATAAAGAAGAACTTGGAGAAGCAGTATGGAAATACACCCTTCTCAATGTTATTAATTTTATTATCAAGAAATTCATCAATACAAGAAGATCAACAAAGTTGGTTGATCTAGTACTTGCAAATATGTTTTTCTTCTAGGTTTATGTCTGAGTGTTTTAACTCTGTGGTCTGAGTCTTGTTGCTAACCAAATGTTAGCAAAAAGAAAATGACTAAGGATAGAAAGTTATTAAAATTAGAAAATGTTCAAGTGCTTGCTTGTACCCCTCAAAAAAAAAAAAAAAAAGGAAGTCTTATTTCTTGGCCTGCTTTTCCTTCACCATAGGAGGCTAATCTGAATATGTTCAAAACTCCCTGTTGATCAGTCAGTAAGCGAGTTTATTCATGTTTCTGGGCCTAAAATATAGATTTCTTCTTTAAGGGGCACCATCTAAAATCAGAACAAATTCTCATCCAAACCCTCAAACTTTTCTTTAATTCTAGCAAATAAATAGCATTTTCAGGGGCTTGTTCTGTCCTTGGCATGCTGAACAGAGTTCTAGCTATATTTACCACATTAGTATATAAAACTATTCTGTCATCACTCTCCTTTTATGCTTTTAAATAAAGCTCACATAAAGTACTGCCACTTTATAATTTTGGCAGATCAATAAAGTCAAGAAAACAGCAGCCACATCTTTCCGGTAGCAATTACTAAGATTATATCAATGGTATTTAGTGCATTTAGGCTATTAGAACAGAAATACTTATATTTTATATAGGTGGGGCTGGTAATACCAGCTATTAGTAAGATTGCTTAACAGTTCCTATTTTAAGATCCTGTCTTTAATGTTCTAGTTGCTCATAACTCTGGAAGCTTTTTTGTAGACTGAACTGGAATTTTCCATCCTAAGTACTCTGCAGAAATATCATAATGACTTCCCTGCCTCAAAAAGCAAGGTAAACTCTTCTGTCCATGTTTAAAAAATTAACTTGCCATCCCCCTACCTGATGTACTCGTCTAAGAAATGTTCTGGTTTCTGCAAAATTTTGAAGAGCGACTTGAAATTTCCTAAGAAAAGGCTTGATAAATTCTTGTCCTGTTTAGTAGATTTCTTTAGTTTTGATAGAAATGGTCCATGGAAGATGTCTCCTGCTACAATACAGGCCAGATGTAGGAATTTAAGAGCACATGCCCTGTGTCTCCATGGATCTCAGTGAGCCATTGCTATAATCAGAAACAGAAAAGACAAGAGAAAGGGGAAAGAAGATGAGACTACAGAGAAATGGGATTATAATCCATTAAAAAGAAAATTGAGATTGATGTGCAGCACACAGACTGGGACTCGCCCTGGGAAAAGAGGAGGAAAGGACCAAGAATGCAAAAAGCAGGAGGCATGAGAAGAGATATATCAGATAAGACACTCATGTGCAAAAGAACTGAAAGTTATTGGTGCAAAAGAAATAGTATCAGAGAAAGGACTAGAGTTCTGGGGACTGCAGGAGGTTCCTCAGGCGAATTTAACTGAGGAATCAGCTGTGATTTGGAGCTAGTGTTTAAAATGTATTGAATAACTCAGTCACCAGAGCAGGGTTTGAGTTCACAAAGAACGCCGACACAGGGTGGACAGTGTGGGAGGAAACAAAATACCATTTAGCAGCTGCCTGCCTTCACAGGCACCAGCCTGTGGCCTGGATGATGTCAGATACCCATAAAATCAGAGGCCAGATCAAAACAGCACAGGATGCTTCCAGAGATCAGTTTTGCATTCTTACAATTGTGCTTTGATTGAAACTTGTGAGTGCACATGTATGTATGCTGTTAAATGCTCCCACTTAAGAATAGGGCTTTTTTTCTCTTATGAAGGGAGTAAAACAAACCCCATAATATGTATCTTTCCGATAGAAAGGTATTTTCCTCCACAATGTCCTTGTAACTTGAAACATCAGAAAGAATAAAATACACCGAATCAATCTGGCAAAACTTTCCATTCATGTTGCTGATTCAAGAGCCCTTGCCAACCCATTATACAAATGCCTCTCACTTTTCAGAAAACAAGGATGGAAAACATCAGAGATTACTTTCCTGTGCAACCTCTTTTGAGGTTTGGTCAAGAACATGGTGACAGAAGGAGATCAATTCAAGTCCCAGGCTGTATAGACCCTAGTTATACAGCAGCTGAGCAAATACCACTGATAAATAATGTCAATATTGGCTTTGACAATGAGTTAAAAGCATCACCAGTTTCAAAGCTGTTCCATTACTGAGATATGACAATAGAAAAGCATAATTTTAAACTTTTATTTTATTGTTTTCCCTTTTTTATCTACTCTCTGATACAAAATCAAATCACACACTCTTTTTTTCCTTAGGAGTATTACTGTTATCCATAGCCCATCGTACATTAAACTCTCAGTCTGCTGTGTCAAAGTGAATGAACAAGACTGACACTTTTAAACAAATCAGAGGTTACCCTTAGAGGCTTTGTACAGATCATCCATACTTCATCAATTCTGCAAGTCAGCATGCATAGACAGGGATTTATATTCTACTAGCTTCTGTAAAACCAAAAGTGAATAAAAAGAAAACCCTTCCGTTTTTTTTTTGCCAGCCTTTTGTTTCTCATTTCTTAGCTGAGATCACATTCCACATTTGGCATTTTATCCTTAACTTTTCCCTTTAACTTTCTATCCTAAGGGCAGGAGGGAAAGGGTGAGACCCATCAAATGTGTTCAAGAGCTTATGAGGTTTGACCACTACAATTCCATTTGGGAAAAGTACACTTACATAAAATGGCAGTAGCATTTGTATTAAATATCAGAATACAGCACTAAGGTTAATTTTCTTATGTTAAATACCAGCACTGCCATTAATTAATGTTGCAGAAAATTGGTATCTATCACATTCCAAACATTACATCATTTATCAATAACTAAAGGAAATACATGCAGTTAATTTCCAAAGGAATCCATAATCTGTAGGTTTCAGAATCAAACAATGGATAGGTATTGAAGTAAGCAAGGAATTTATAGCTCATAGACAAAATAAAGATTCATAAGGGATATCAACCCTTATTTTTTGAAGGTAGAGACTGTTTCCTCATGTCAGAAGAAAAATAAGAGCAACATTGACTTAACTCGATGGAGTGACTGACACAAAGTCACATTATAAAACCAGAGAAACTTTGTCAGAAGGAAATTATCAGATAAATGCCAGTCCAGTTTTGGAAAGATAAAGTGCTATTTAATTATTTTCTTTCCCTAAAGATCTGTAAAAAAGTAAGACAGATATATGAGAAGAATATCAGTTTATCTGGACCATAAATCCCCACTTTGAAAAACCAAATGTCTTTCAGAACTTTAATGAATATTCTTGTCTGCACCTTTGAGATTTTAAAGAAAGTATGTTTGAGGACTTTACTAAGAAAGATATCTGGCTCTTCATGATGTTCTGTAAAATCTTGAAGGGTTTGAATGCCATATAATAAAGTTTAAAAAAAAACAAACAAAAAGTTAACTAACCAACCAAAGTAGAAAGAGAAGCATCAGGTACTGAAATCTTTGTTTTCAACTTCTTGCCTTCTAGAGTTAATGGAGAAGGTAATGTATTTCTGTTCAAGATTTCTGAGACAACCACCTGCACTAGAAGGGCAACTCAGAACACTGTATTACACAAGGACAGTGAATTCACACCATAAAGTACAAATCACTCACAGGTAGAAGCAGTCATTTGTCCTTGTGCTCCAAATTTCTGGAGGTACCAAATAAGCAGACCAAGTCCTCTATTTTCTGTTTGGAGAAAGCTCCTGGTGGAAAGAGGACTCAAATCAGATTGGCAGCCCAAGGAGAACAATCCACCAAAATATCTTCACTCAGGAGGAGACTTGGACAACTACTCATGTATGACTATTTACTAAGCAAATCCATCCCTTATTTCTCCAATGGCGATTTTTTGCTTGGTTGCCTGAGCTTGGAGTTTTAGATGGGTTATTTTCTTCATCTCCTCCCTTTTAAGGCAAAAAAGAATAGAGACAGGGGCAGACATCCTCTTTACTAGCAGTGTGTTGGGAGTATTAGCATTTGTCTAGCAGAGAGGCACCCAGTCCCTATCCAGGCAGCATTTCTAGATTTTTGAGTTATGTGACGGTGCAATGGGGATCTAAAATCATTAATTTAGAGAGATTCCAGCATGCAGAAGACAATATGAGTCAAAAGTTCTCATCATTTTTAATTAGGCACCTAAATTCCATTTGTATCTTGTTTTAAGGGCCTATGTCTTTTTCAGACTGTGAAGTCATTAAAAAGAACTTTTGTTTTTAGCATTAACAATTATGATTGTAAACTCTGACCCTAAATTATCTCAATGGACCTCTTAATCTAGATTTGGAAATTCCTCCCTGACTTATGCCTTCTTCACTCTTCTCTAATTAGCAGTGCAGTCATGCTATTGATGAAAAGCAGGTTGTTTCTTCATGTGAAGACCATCTGCCAGCACATCACTGCTCCTACCCCAGATGGCAACTTCTTGGTGAAGCAAAGAGGTGCAATTATTCAATTGTTCTACAATCAGACACACACTTCAATTAGCTACTGATTATTACAACAGTAATATTATGCTACTTACTGTTCCATTTGCCAAGATATTCTGTGTGATCTTTGCACTGTTAAGATTCAACAAGTTTACCATGTTGTTTAAGCATTTAAAAAGACAAACTGCTTAAAGGGTTTATCAACTCAGAAAGCAAAAGTAATTTAATTTTGCCTAAACACTAACTAGTTCCAGCATAACGGCAAGTGGTTGATTGTCTGTAAAATATTAGGGCCAGAATTCTCTGTTTGAAAGGATGTGTATCCTGAGAAGAGAGCTATAATGAAGCTTAGCAAACATTTTTGCAAGTCACACAATTGAGAAAATGAAGCAGACCAAAGTAGGTCTGCAAGTAGTAAAACTATTTCTAATTTAAATTTTAATTAACCCAAGCACCACTGTCAGCCAGTCACAGCATTTAGCTGTTATATTTATGAGAGGGGGAAAAATAGCCTTTGTGTTATTAGCTTTAACATTCTCCTCTATGTCCTCCCTTTGCAGTCAGCCTGAGCTGCCATTTGGACTTTTCCATGAAGGTGGGAGACACCCAAATCCCTGCTCCTGGCTACAGCAAAGGGCCATGTGTGCACATGGACTCTGTAACGCATTTAAACTTTTATGAGGAAAAGAGAGAAAAACCCTGAATCTCTACAAAGTTAGTATAATGCTACAAGTTTGCAGAAGGTTTGTAACTGAGCAGAGGTGAACAGCATTGCTGTTTGCCACCTCACAGTGCTGGTAAGACAGAAAAGCATAGAAGCATTTGAGAGAGGTTTTGAAGTTCTGGTGAAGACAAATCACTCCACCTCCAGGATCAGAACTGCCGCAAAAATACAGATACAGCTCTGAGGAATTTCTCCCATTATTGTAGGTTAGGGTATTTTATGCAACTTATTGTAACATATATTTAGAACTGTCTTTTAGAACTACCACTTTCTGATTCTAAAAAAACCTGATATTATTCCTATTTTGAGACTAAATATGTTTCCCATCATAATAATTTTTTGTGGAGTAATGAAGAGAGTGCAGCCTTCGGTGTCTAATTAGTTCTCTTAGCCCATACAGTCTGTGCTCAGACAGATCTGCAGTACTATACTGGATTTTAGCAAGGGCCACTGCGTATAGCTGAAGATAAAAGCAGGTCATATGAACAACACAAAAAGCCTAAGATTACCTTGTACAGATTTGCTGAGACATGAGAGTAGAGAGCTGAGCTCTCCACCAGTCCTCTCATCAGCTACCCAGCATGTGTGGCCACATCGGGTGACACAGTAGTATAGCTCATTTGTTCACACTGGAACTGAATTTTCCCTGGCAGCTAGGGGAACTGTAACTACTTCATTTTTCAAGTGACAGCCTTTCACATACTGAAATAAAACCCAACAATTTCATTGTAATAATAATTATACACTATATTTACCTTACTGGAGATTTCCATTTAAAATATAGGTGACCTTATAGTTACACTTTCATTTATTCAAACACAGAATAAAGAAGTCTGAGGTGTACTGAGATGCAGTGCCCCAAAGGAGAGATTGGGAAATGAAGTTACCAACATTAATTCTTGTGCTTCTCTTTTTGATACAGTCTCTAACTGAGTGCTGGTTTTACAAGAGTTTTACAGTACAAAGTACTTTATTCAGGTCACCACTGTTCACCATTTCTTTCAGTTCCACTGTGGACTGAGTGTTACTCATTGCATACTATCCAAATGCCACTTGGGCTACAAAATTTGGGTGTTTCTTCTGGCTTTCCACTGGGAAAGTAGCCCAGAGAGAGAAAAGATGAGATCAAATGAAAATTGTATTTCTAAGCTTATTGTCAAAATCCAAGCAAACAAGCCCCACAAACCCTATCTAACCAAATACTATTGCTTTGTGTGGTTAAAGAGCATGTTACAAAGATAACCTTAAATTTTAAACCTAGGACTCATTCTCCTTTTTTTTATATGCAAGTGGTGGGTTATAGATAAACTTGAAAGAAAATACATTTAAAAGTGAACAGTAGTTTTATCCCACAAAAGAATACACAAAACCTAAACAATCAAGTATCTACCTCAAAGATGTACATAAAAATAATGTTTCTAGATTTACAGCAGTGACTTGGTGTTTTAAAGCTATATATAGACAGCCATATCATTTACATTATGAAAGTCTCAGATTATTCCTCAGTAAAATCTCAAAGTCTTAAATCAATAAACATTATAGCCATTTTTAGGAGTTACTAAATACTTACTCCAATACTACTTCCAATACTTATTAAACCTCCCAGTGGGAGAGAATATTTGTGATGGCTCCTATCAGTCTGTGCACTATTTATACTGCTAATGGACACTGAAGACTGGCAGAAATTTCAGTCAGCTGAAACAAGTTTTCTTTTTACTATTTCTTGATTAACCTCAACCGAGTCTGCAATCTATTTTTTTAGCTACTAGTCCCAGATGGACAGCCTCTGGGTCTGGTGGCACTCTTTTGCTTGCTTCTTCTAAGTCATCCCTTACTGCTTGTAAGGGCTGCCAGTTACAATAGGGTTTGTCTCCCCTTCTCTAAAAAAGTTTGTCCTGATGACTGTCATGAGACAAGCTCTCTTACATCCTGTTACATTATTTTTGGCATAGGGGTCACACAACACCAGTGCTTTGGGAGAAATCACCAGAGAAACCTCAAGGGCAGATCACTGAATCCAAATTCCTTCTATAGTTGTTTAGACTTCTCAAGGGAGCATATGTGATCTAACTGATCTCTGAGTTCTTTTCCAGGTGCTCTCCTGGAGAGATATTTTTATCTATACAAACATGGGCTTTCTGCAGAGATATTCACTTGCCAGATGCTCTTGATACATTTTGGTATCCAAATATACTCAAGTTTATATCATGAGAACTTACAATGCTCAGTCCTCTGACCTTGATATTATAAAGATACAACAGAGCCACGTGGACAGATTTGCTGACTGCTTATAAGAATGAAGTTTGATGTATACTTGTGATAAATTTAATTTAATTTTAATATTTCCTGTAAAGATTCACATTTCAAATCCACCAGGCAATGTTATAAATTGTTTCATACTTTTGCAGGTTGAATTTCAGTGGCAGTTAAGAAAATGCTCAGCAATTTTTTAGGAATTGGACTCCACAGTGCTGTTCAGCTACTGGTGATGAATAGCCAAAATTTACTGCAAATTCAAAGTTTTCAAAAATTATCTTAGCATATTGATGGTAACATATTAATGTTTGAAGGCTTCTGAGACTAATAATAATAATAACAAATGTCCAGTGAATGGCTGAGCACCCTTTCCTTCAAGAAGTAGACTTCGAGGGAACAGAGCTCTGAACAGCTCATGGGCTCCTTTTCCCCCAAACACAGTAACTCCAGTCATTAAATATCTTGGCCTAACTGCAAAGTGGAGGTAACAGGACAGAAAAACCCCACTGTTCATTGCCAGGACTCTACTACATCATGATGGCAGATGAAATTGAAACAGGACAATCCTATTGTATTCCCATCCATAAATGTAAACATAGAATAAAATATATGTCTTAAATTAATCACTTGTTCATCCCCTAAAAATGCAGCCCAGAAATTTGCAGGATGCTATCTGTGTCCTACTGCAGTGTGTTGATGAAAGGAAAGGGAAAGCAGTCTCCCTGCTCTGTGAATTTGGACTTGGAGATAAAAAGCAGCCTCCATCCTGCTGAGCTCAGCTGCTGCAACAGCAGAAACTTGTTCTAGACAGAGTGTGCACTCATAATTTATTGTCTCTGTCCCTAAATGCATTACTTGTTGCTCTTTCAATTTTACCTTTTATAATCCTTTCAGATATTGACCTTCCCTCCAGCAACCACAATCTTGTGTAATCATTCTCACTTGTGTAGACTGAGTATAAAACACTGTTCCATGAAACTGCAGCCTGTATCAGCCCTTTTTGCTGGGTACAAGAGTAAAAAGAGGGACAAATGAAGATTTTTGTCCTGCTTTTAAAGCAGGAACACAGCAAGATACAAAACTGAAAAGACAGTAAAACTCCTGTTAGCCCAGCATGTCATGAGTTTATGAGGAAACCCAGAGCTTTTTGGCTGTCAGGTGGGAGGTATTATATGGGACGCTTTATTCTTGCCTCTGTAATGCTTCTCTGAAACCCTGCACCATCAGGATAATTCCTACTGCCAAAATCCATAGCAAGATCAGTAAAACAGATTTTCAGTCTCTCTTTTCCTCCACCAAAGCCAGAGACCTACAATCTAAATCTAAGATAGGCCAGGTTTAGACAAGTGTAAACAACAGCTCACATTCCAGGGAAAATTGCCTCCATCAAAAAGTCCAAGCAGAAATAAGGATCCTAATTTAAATAAGTTGAACTGCTGTTTTTCCACACAGTGTTATTTTTTAATTCCTCCTTCCTTTAATAGATGTTTGGTGGCCTGTAGCAGGTAGCTGAGTCTGAACATGTTTTTGAAGTGTGTTTACTGCAAGGAAGATGAATAACCAGGAAAAGCTGTACCTTGCCCACCTACATCAGTTCTGTATCTGTCCCAGCATACTTGTACCTTTTATCCCCCACCCCCAATAATCACTGCCAAGCACATATCTCTGAAAAGCCATCCTTGTTCTATATTTGTCTGTATTGAAGTGTCATTGTCCTCTATTGATTTTAACTAAGTCTGTAAATAGCTAGCAATTGTGTTCTTCATTACTTAGTTTCATCCATTTATAGTATCATCCATCTGTGATTTTTGTTTTTCCTTTACTTTCTTTCCTATTTTTTACTTCCCTGAGCCAATTTTCTTATTCTAAAACAACGATCTGAAGTTAAAATAGCATCAACAAATTTGCACTCAGTGTTTGAAGTATTCCTTATGCACTCTCTACACAGCAAAAAACCTGGAAGAACTTTCTACAGATTATATAGAATATTTATTATTAAGTTGATTACAGTAACAACATGCACACACTGTTTTTCTTTTTCTCAAGCCACAAAGTCATCATGATGTGAGACAGAAATCAAAATAGTTTGCCTCAAGCATAGATTTAATCCTTTACTCTTATCTCATGCAGGTCTGTCAGGCAGTACTCTGTGGTATTCTTCAGATTATTTTCACCTATAAAATATCCTCAGTAAGACAGGATTTTTAAATTTTCCCAGTTTATAAAATGAAAGATGTAGTACTTATTTACATCTAAAAAGATATAAAAAACCCAAACTTATTCCTATACAGCTTTTACAGACTGATAAGAGGATCGCAAATTTATCAGTGGTGTTGCAAAGTATCTGTCTTGACCTACTTTATAAAGCGCTCCCCAAAAAGATCAAGAAATTTAAAATCAATAAAGCACACCAAGAAATCAGGTTCTTCAGAGTAGGAGCTCTAATAACTACTTCATCATTAGAAAAAGGAAGTACTGAGCAATAAGAAGCTAACATCTATCTGACACTCCCTCACATGCTGTCCTGGCCTCTCAGCTTGTTTTGCCCAGCTTCAGTGACTGTTGGGATCTAAGCAAATCTTTCCATGGCTCCAGATGCCTTTCTCTCCACCACACCTGGGACTTTGGCTTCATCTTTCATTTCCTGGGTACTGCCTGCAAAAGAAGCCCTCAGCCCCAGCCTGCTCTGGGCCATGTAGCAGGTGGTCTCCAGCACCGCTTCAGCCTTTCCTTAGAGCAGAACAACAAAATTGCAACCATAAAAGGAAAAATAAAAATTCCACCTCTCCAAAAAGGAGAGAGATAGCTTAATTGTTTTGAAAATGAAACATTTCTTTTTATTTCAAGAGATTTCTTCACTTTCTTTTACAGAAACTTTGAGTATATTAGAATGCCTTGAAAGGAAAAACAAAACAGTTTTGCCACTTGTAGAAATATTAAAGCTTTTCAGTTCAAGCAAGGTACAAAATCATATACAAATTTTATATGATCTGGAGCTTAAATAAGAAACAGAAAGGAAAGGTGGGAAAAGAAATTTTAACTTCTCAAGACATTCAATAGAAACTTTATTAAGAAATCAGCGGCCAAAAACTGAATTTGTAAATTAAAGACTCCCAGGAGAAGATCTATAGTTACCAGGAGGTCTGGCTATGCAGGATGGCTGGCCCATTTACTGATTACTTACAGGACAAAACAGAAACCTTTGCCCATGTTTTCTCTGGAGGTTGCCCTGCCTCTGCCCAAGACACACACAGAAATACTTTGACACTGGGGTTACAGATAATAAGGCCCATGTCCTTCACCTCCTGTTTAAACCAGGCTGGCTCTGCAGATCAGCTTTTCTTCACCCTGCAAAGACTAACACCTGAGAAGAGGCACGGCACTGAGCACAGCCTTGACCTATTTTCTGGGGCAGCTAAGCTAGTTTGGAAATCATGTGAAGAATAGGGAGAAAGGCATAGCTCATGCAGGCTTTACAAGAAGGAGTTTCAGGCAGAGGAATGGAAAATGCTAAAAAATTATTTGTATGGTCTTACTAATAAGATGCAGGTTTAAAGGTTGAATGAAGTTACTTTCTTTGGTGGAATAAACTCATTATTATAGAAAATAGAGAACAAGTAAATAAACCAGTATCACTGAGTAGGTGAATAAAAATGCAAAACAAAACACACCAAAGTCATGCCTCAGAAATTAATTTGTTCTCACTATGTGCAAAGCAGGTTAATCTCTCCCACATATTTTGTAAAAGCAGTAAATTTTTCCAAGCTTCCACAAGTGCTATGGAATGACTTTCTAGAAACCAAATAAATCAATCCAATCAGCACCAAATAAGTTCCTCAGTTCTCCATGATCAGGGACAAGGATAGGAGGATGACTTGGATGCAGGACAATCTGACAGTGAATGCAGAGATGGGCAGGCCAGGCAGTGTGGGCTTCCCAGACTTGGATTCTGGTGAGTAACTCTGGCCCTCCCAAGGCAGCTCTGTGCTTCACCCCACTGCTGGTAGGTCTCCTTGTGTTGGGATAAGTAGGGGAATGTGGCTCAGAGATTTCTCTGTGGGAGCTACTCCCAGTCTGGAAGCAGCAGTCTTATCTATTATTCAGATAATGGGCAGCCTGCTAAAGAGTTGAGCAACCAGAAGAGGATTTGTCCGTCAGCACTTTGTATTGGGTTTTCACTGTTGAGTTATAACAAAAAGTTATTTTTGGAAGCCAGAATTTTACTCCTTACCTTTACTTGAAATGAATTTTCATTGCTGCGGTGTAACAAAAAGTTATTTTTGGAAGCAAGAACTTTACTGCTTACTTTTACCTGTTAGTTTTAAGGAATGTGCAGCACAGTTTTATTTTGTTTGTACTGACCCCAAACTGTCTTCTATTTAGAAAGAATGATATTTGAATAGATATTTATATAATAGTTATATAAAAACAAAATGGCAGTAAACAGATAAATTATAAATGAATTTTAATCATTAATATTCACTCAACTAAATGGATCAGTATCCCGAGAACATCGTTATTTTGTGTTCAGCATTTGTATATGACAAGTTTTATTTACTTGTGTACTTGTGTCTGCAAACCCCAGCTGAGTCATGGGGTTTTTATTACCCTGGGGAATGAATAAACATAGAAAAAGATGGTCTCTCAGGAACATTAGAGTCTGAGAAAACACATCAAATGCAGAGCAGAGGTGCCTAGTGCCCTCTCATGCCTTTCCAGTGTATGAAGAGTAGCTAGAAATTCAGCTAAAAAGTAGCATGAACATTCAAAACACACCCAGTATACCATAGGATAGATGGTAAATTTCTGCAAGACATCTGCCCAACAAAAACTTCTAGCAACCAGTAAACCAATGATTAAAACTGCAGTATCTCTGCAGATCTGTCCCATGGTCCTTGTTCAGGACCTATTGCTGGGACCCAGCTGGATCCACGACCAGATCAAAGTGTGGAGGATGCTGTAATAGTTAAATGGAGATGGAATTTCTCATGGAAGTCATGGTTAGTGATGTAATTTATAATACATCAATAGTTATCCTGCAGGCATTTTGAGAAAGTGACTCGGATGACTTCATGTTCCTGAAATGACCTTTCTCATCTCAAGTAAATGCATATCTTCTTATAATTAACCAGTATTTTTAATTACATTTGTTAGATATCATTCCATTCAAGGATTTACCTTTTGAGTGAAATACATATTTTCCTTTCTAAACCATAGTTTACACATTATTGTATTTTTGTTTAGTTCTAATAGTCCTGGAATTCTATTAAGTGCAACGTGAAATTAACATTATTAAGAATCAACATAATGGGGCCTTCTTGGTTATTTAAACAATATGTGAAGATATCGTTATCAATATTTGTAGCAATTTGGTAACCCTTAAATTGCAAAATATTCAGCAGAGACATAAATGGTCTCCAAAAGGGCACTGTACAGAAAAATATCTACTTGCAACTCCAAATCTCTTGAGGCTTGTCCATTCAAACTCCAAAAGTCCAAACACTCAAAAGCTGATGCTAGTATCTATATTCATAATGCTAACCAAGAGGGTAATACTCTTCTATGCTTTTACTTGCACAGACATTTTGTGAATATAAATCAGTTTTCCAATTTTTCCACCTCTATGTTTTTAGCATTACTTTTTAAAAACGAAATGGAAAGTAAAAATAACCTTGGCTACATTATGCAGTAAATGTAGGCAGACCTCTAGCTTCAGCATGACTCCCTAACAGAAGCTGTCCACTGGTGTCCCTACAAAGACCTTTTTGCACAATCAGCTTAAATTAATAAAGACATACGATGCATTAAGCCATGCACATTACACTGAACAGTGGTTCAGGCTTGAAAGAGCCTAATGGTGAATAAAGTTTCCCACCAGCTGTTTTTGTGTTGTTTTGTGCTCTCATTTGAGCTATTACATAATGTGTTGAGATGAAAAATTGGCATATAGAGGTATAACGGTTTGTTTTCTAGAGACAAAGCAGTTTATAATTTTAGTTCATACTCACAGAATAAAGAAGAACTTTAGATCAAATCAAAAAACAAAGGAAGGTATGGCAAATGACATCACAGACCTTCACTTTCAGGAAGTATTCTTAAAATATGATGACATATCTTCATCATGTCAGTCATAATTTATGATAGATCAAAATCAACATTCTTCTACCTGAATTACCATAAAGTCATTATGTACTCACTTACTGCAGCACATGAAAAGGAGAGAAGAAAAAATAATAACTGATATATTTCATAGTATTTTTTACTCCAAAAATATCCAGTGAATGATAAAATGTGCGTGCAGTATTGAATCAGACAAATAAATGAGTGTGAATGCACACACACAAGATTTATTGCAACAGCACTAATGTGTTGTTCATTGTATACTTGTGCACACAGAAATGCAATATACTTTGAGGTGAAAAAAGGAAACACAACAATTAGCAGGCATGGAAAGTGCTCCAATGATTAGACTCTCACTGCGTTATATAGAAATGAGCTGCAGTACCACCAGCTGGTTTTGACAAGCTTTGCTGCTGCTTAGGAAAAAGGCTGAATGTTTCCTTCCAGAAAAAAATTGGTAAGATGGCATATTCTGGAAAGAGTTAAGTTTTACTTCTCCTTTGCATGGACTACCTCAAGTAGTTTTCTCCTTTCTATGCAAGATTCTGTGGATCTCACTTCTTCACAGTGGAAAGGGAAGATGAATATCTGAGTTTGATGGTTGGACTTAATGATCTTAAGGACTTTTCCAACCTTAATGGCTCTGTCATTCCATGATCTAAATTTAGTGTTGCAAAATTCACTAGTGGTCCAGCATTATGAGGTCTGTCATGGTTTAACTCTGGCTGGTAATTAAGCTCCACACATGAACTAACTCACTCCCACCACACCAGGATGGGGGAGTCAGTGAGAAGGGTTAAAGTTAGAAAACTTGTGGGTGAGCTAAAGGCAGTTCAGTAGGTAAAGGAAAAGCTGTGCACACAGACAAAGCCACACAAGGCACTCATCCACCATTCCCATGGGCAGGCTGGTGTTCAGCATCTCCAGGACAGCCAGGGCTCCACCACACCTAGCGGTGCCTTGGGAAGACAAACATTGTTCCTCCAGACATCCCCCTTCTTCCCCCAGGTTTGTGTGCTGAGCGTGACACTGTGTGGTGTGGGATGTCCCTGGGGACAGCTGGGGGCAGCTGTCCTGGCTGTGTCCCCTCCCAGCTCCTTGTGCACCTCCGTTCTCCTCACTGGTAGGGTTGTGTGGGTGCAGGAAAGGCCTTGACTGTGTGTAAGCACATGGCAAAAACATCCTGGAATTACCAGCATTGTGTCCAGCACAAATCCAAAGCATAACCTCATGATACATACTGTGAAGAAAATTAACCCAGCATATATAACCAGCTCATAGTAACAGATTTTTACATCAGAAAGTTTCGGCTACACAACTCACTCACAACAAGTGCCCAGCTTCCAGTGGTAAAACCATAAAAGATGAAAACAAAATCTTCTGTGGGCATTACTTGAGCCTTTCATTGGGAAGACTCAAGAGATTTCAGCCTTTGGTCATTGAAATGGGACTTTACCACCGTATACTTTCACTACTGTAATGTCCATGGAAGGCATATTACATTCAGGATGAAAACCAAATCTATTTTTGATAAGAAGACCAAGTGCTAGAACCATTAGTAAGTAGAAAGGCCCAAGAGGATGGAACTGCCATGATAAATTAACCTTATCATGAGGCAAGTGAAAAAATTTATTCTTAATGTTGTCTAATCTTAGCGTATATGTGTTTTGCCTAGAGATGATTTTGGGCTCAGTCTCAGAGTCTGTTAGTGCACATGCATAACACAGGCTTTTGAGACAGGGAGATGCAGAGAAGTTGTCCAGAATTTACAGTGGGGTTTAAATTAAGCACAAAGCAATTTTAATGGGACTTTTGGAACTGGTTATCCCTTTGGAAGAATACCAGAAACAGGAAAGATGAATTTGCTGCCCATCCACACTCTCCTAAGCATAGATTTTAATGTGAAACAAAACCAGTGATTCGATTTCTCTTCCTCACAGGTAAGAAGTCCAAATGACCTGCGTGGTCTATGTTTGTGCATAAGTAAATATTTTCAGTATAGCTAAAAGTTACCACTGGCAGAAAGTTTGCATCCAAAATCAGTGGAGAAACACTATCCAAGTAGAGATTATATGTAACCTCATTTCCTGGGAGTTATAATTTGTTTCAGATCTTTGAATACTGATAGGGGTGAGAACACCCAGAGTCAGGCAGAGTGAGATGACACTTCTTCAAAATAAAGAGGTCAAAAATTCTTCAACATCAATTTCTATGTACTCAACACCCTCTTTTCTATTTTTAAGCACCAGGCAGGCAGGCATTTTTACTGGTAACACATCCACACAGGTTTCCTTGGCATCCCTCAAATCCTTGCAGCACTATTATACGTGAATGCTGCAATTTTCCATCAATGGAGAAACTACTCTGTTTCCACTCCCTGTAATTTTGTACCCTCAGAAGATACTTTTGTTGACTGACAGACATCTCCTTCTTCTTCCTTTTGCTGCACTGGGATTGGAAGCCTGTGGCTCATAACAGTTAATACACCTGACTTTCCTTCTTACACAATTAAAAAGCAGTCACATGGAAGAACAACTTTGTGCAAGGCAGGTCTGGTTTTAAAATACAAAATCCCAGGAAAGAGGAATATGGAGAAGTACTTCAGCATCTTACTTTAAATTCAGCCCTGTAAAAGCTCACATGAAATATTCATACTTTAATGTCCACAAAGTAGTTTAATCTGATCTGCAGAATCACAACACTGGCAGTATAATATGTCCCATGGCCGTACAAAATGCTGAAGTGAGCAGAATACGCCCATTTTCCTCTGACAGAAAAATTCTGACTTGCAGGCTTTGGTACAAAGCACTCACTAAACACCCTGTGTAACTATTTAATATATGTGCCCTCCAGAAATGCTGAAGGCCTTTCTCCTTAGGTGTCTGTCTCTGATCCTAGCAACGGACACTGTCTCTTTGTTCAGTGACCTTATGAATGTAAGTACTGAAAACCAGATAAATTTCTAGCAGCATCACAGTCTTTAGTGAAGGCCAGTGATTCTACAAATTTCATCCTAAACATAATTTTGTGGAGAAATCAATCTATAGAACTTATGGGTTCCTCAAAACACTTCATCTGTCATCACTCCATTGAACCAACACTATTTATTTGCTTTCTAAAGGAACTCTAATTGATTTATCTGTTACTTGGAATAACACCATGATAAATAAATTATCACTTAAACACGATGGATAACTAACATTTCCTTTTCTAATTATATTTATGACATATTACCCTGTCTTGCTTCGTTAAAAGCTTGCATATGTTTTCCTTATCCCTATAATCTAATCTAAGGTGCAAAACCTGGACTTGTGCCAGTGAACCCCTTTATTAATATACTGCTGCACTAGCAGAGTCCATCTGGAGTTACTGTTCTGCTTGATGTCACACGGCAGATCCTACCTGCATGGAAGATGAAAGGACATTCAAGGCACATATCAAGGGATGACAGTTTTCTTTGTGATGAACCGCAGAGTCACAGCTTGTTAAGTAAGACTGTGACAGTGATAAAAGACAAAGCCATCATTTTATAGCAGAATATGGCCTATCGGTACATGACAAGCCATACTATCTCTGCTCACACATGCTGACATCTCATAATGCATTCTCCCAAGTGCCGGACAGAAATAGTCCCTGAAGACAGCACCACTAGAGAGTAATAGCATACTGCTTATCTGGGAGCAAATGAATGGAAAAAAACCTGAAGTGTACAATGTGTCCCTACTAAAATCACAGATAAAGTGAGCTTTCAGCTGAAAGTATTTTCTAATTTCATTAGAAGTTCAATTGCTTTCAAATCAAATAATACAGACAGTTATATTATCTTCATTGTCAACTATTTAGACCCTTTCCACTGTGATAGTTTTTTAAATGTTGGAGGCACATTTACAAAAATCTATTGGGAAACTTCTTTTTTTTGAGGGCTGTGCATCCATACTGTGGATGCAGTCTTGCACTGTACTTAACATTCTTCACACTCTACATCTTCCCAGCCTGTCCAAATATCACTTGCTGGTGCTCACAGGCTCCCAGGCTGCCCTGCAGGGTGAAAGCCCATGGGAATGTAGGTTATGGTGAGAGGCTAACAGCCAGACACCTCCCAGAGCAAGCAGCATAGGGGGACATGGAGGGGACACTGTCAACAGAGGTGGCAGAAAGAAACTTGAGACTGGTACCCTGCTGGAGGAGATGGGAAGACTTAGTGTCTTTATGGGGAGAAAAAATCCTGAAAGGAACATCAAGAAGGAAAATATTTAGCTTGAAAGAACAGGGAAATATTCGAAAGGGCTACAAACCAACAGCAGCAGGGGAGTATAAGGAAAAAGAAAACACCTTTTGCCTCTAAGAATACTTCTCAGTTAAGTCAGGCTCTTCTCTTGGCTTTAGCCTTTTGATAGTCCCCACACAAAAGGGGACAAAAAAGTTTTCATGATATATTTTTGTTGCAGTTGGAAGAAATTGCAATCCACCTGAATGGAAGAAATGAATCTATCTGCTCTAGTGATTCCTATAAAACCTCTGGCTCCTCATACTCTCACAAGGACATGGCAGCTCTCCTGCAAGTGCAGCTCATGGGGAGGGGCAGGGAACAGCAGTGCAATAAAAACATAGAGTGATGTTCACAGTGATAACCCTGTGTGACTGCAAAATTAGTGGTGATGTGATGATGTAAATGCTGTTTATCAGCAAGGAGCTGTCAAGGTGGTTGACGGGCATTCAGGCTGAGCATTAATCACATGGGCTAAACTGAGAAGTTCTCCTGGTGCTCTTGTACATTTGAGATGCATTGGCTGGGGGCTGTAAGTCTTCAAAAGTACCAGGGAAAACTTGTCTGCCACTCTCCTCTTGAGTTGCATAGTGCACAGATCTCTCCTTCCTACTGTACATGCAGCCATTCCCCCACAGAATCTGTCCACCTAGCACAGCCAAGAATCCTATTCTCACTTGCCCTGTAACTCACCCATAAATACCTGCAAAATTCACTGGTTAATTACCTGCAAAATTTTCCTCTGTGATGCCTATAAAATACTGGTCACAAAGGTGAAGTGGCCCATGTCTTGAGTGGTGCCTGCCATACTGATCAGCACTTACTGTTTGCTTGTGCCCTTCCCATCTGTTGACTTAATGTCTCTTATCTTCACATATAAATATTAAATTCTTTGGTATATTTGTAATAGTAAAATAAAAAAAAAATAGTGAGCACAATAAATAGCAGTAATGTTAGCTACTGTATTTAATAGTAAGACTCTCGATGACCATTTATATTGCTGTTATAGTTATCTCAGCATTTCTGATTTGTGTCACAGCTTTTGTTATATAGATGAATTGATTTGTTGTTTCTTTCATTTTTGTTTTCAGTAGCTGACATAATCAAATAGATACTTTTAAAATTTCTCCTCTTCTCAGTTCTGGACTTCTAAATCTATATTGGCACTCATGTCTCAGTATCTTTATCTCTATTTCTATATTTAGAGTACCTTCCTCATTTATCCTCCTTCCATTCTCATTTTCATGTCTTCCTTTTATGGTGATTCTCAGACCTGAAACTGCTCTCTCCCTCCACTGATGTTGTTTTGCAGGAAGCCCTCTCTTCTAGATGAAACAGAAAAATCATATTCAAAGACAAAATACTTCAGAATTAAATCCTGAAAACTTTTCATGCACTGCATCTGATATTTGACTGCCACACACTCATAAAGTACCTGTTTGGGAGAGATCTGAAGGATAAATTGGTCCAATCTCTCTTGACAAAAGCTGTCAAGACAAGATGTCTCTGTACTCTCTTCAGCTGAACCTTAAAAGCATCCAGTGTTTGGAAAGGTGTCCAGAGGTGAGGAATCAATAGTTAAATAATGCAGAACATGCATACATGACCACAACGTGGTACATAGAGCTGTCTTGATAACAGATTAGAAGGATCCCATAACACAGGGATTTTGCATTGCTTAATACAAAATATAAATTGCTTAATACAAATACAAATACAAAATTGCATTTTGCCATAATACAATGCTTTTGATGGAGTCCCACCACCTGCTGTACCTCAGCTAATAAATCCTGTGTCTCAGCTTCACAAGACCTTGGACAGATTGTTTCCCTTTCCAGACCAACCACCGCTCACAACTTGTCTCCACTCCTTCACTGGTGCTGTACAGACAGCCACAGCTAGGCTGAGGCAGTTCTCCATCCTGTAAAGTCTTAGGTATGCATTTACCTGGCTACAAAGGATGTGCAATGTCTTACCTCTTCTAATTTTATTGTGATCATGTTTTTGAAAGCTCTTAATCCAGAAGTTGTGTCACTATGTGAGAGTTCCAGTTTTCATTTGAAGAAAAACTCTTTAGAATTTAAAGAAGAATGTTCAAAAATCTGAATTCATATAAAGAGCAAATCACCTTTTCTTGTTTTTCACTTTTTCCTGATTTTTCAGACATTTTAATGATTTTGGCACATTCTGTTCTAGATGATTTACAATTGGAATTAGCTCTACTAAAACACTTCATTGACTTGAACTGAATTTTTAGTTTGTGAGCTCGTGACAAAGATCACACTTTTTCACACATTCTGACATATGCATAAATTTAAAAAGTATATCAGTATTAAATTCTCAAGAAATGTTATAGCTTATCTTCTAGCCAAGCCACCACACAGTTTTGAAATTGGAAAGGACAATTTTTTTTTTATGATGACAATCATATTTTCACCTGAAAAAAGTCTTTATTTTTAGAAATTCATTAAGCATAGCTAGCTTTTTGCTGGAGTTTTTAAGCTTTATGCACACTGTGGTTCCAACAGGGACTCCAAGTGCCAAAATGCCACAAAAAAAAGACTATTTCCTCAAGACTTTCAGCTCAGTGAGAGACAAAAAGTGCTGGAAATTGTGTAAGAAAAGAAGCCATAGTGAGAATTACTACTTACCTTTTAGATCAAAAGGGCTGATTAAGCACTGGAGGTTTTGGGAAGACCATCTCTGTTGGGTAAATATGAAAACACAGAGAATGTGTATGTTGATGACTGAGCCCTGCCATTGTTCAGGTTAGCTCTTCATTGTTTATCTTATGAAGAAGCTCCTAGAATTACACAGAAGAGTGCCAACAATGTGAGATATTTTCCACACAGGGCAGGAGCTCTAGGCTCTATCTGTAGCTCTTGAGGGGGCAGAGGCTGCCAGAGTGATCAGGCTTCACTCTGCCTGCCATAGCGTGGGACCTGGGGGTCTGCAATTACCACACATTCTAGGGCAGGCTGCAAAGAAGCATTCTGTAATACCAGAACACTTCCTTTAACAGAGCCATGGGATGGAAGAAAAGCACATACTAGAAGCAGCGAAGGACTAGGGTTAGATGTCAAATGACTAAAATTTCCCAATTTTTTGTTGTTTCTCTGTACAATTTGTTTTAGGTTCACTGATGTCTCAAAGCAGGAGCAATAATGAATGTCAGGAAGACTTGCATGAGTCAGGAACAGCCACTGGAATATATTTGAGACATTTGGTCATTCCTTCACCATGGTCCTGATCATATCTGAATATTCAAAAATGTACATGAGGGGTTTTTCATGCAGCAAAATGGGTGGATGATCAGAGTTTTTGGATTTGCAATGCACGAGTTACTCATGTAAGGCATGCAATGCACAGTGAATATAAGATAACCTCCTCCTTGTCAAGGATAAGTTGTGAACTTACTGATGCTTTTCGGAAGTGGAGTAAATTACTTCACACGTTGCTAGCTAAGAGAATTTGCAAAAGGAGTTAGTGTGGAGTAGTTTATGAGCTTGAATTCACACTTCAATTTTTTTTCTTTATGGTAACTTTTAATGTAGAGAATAATTCAGTCATCTTAATTCTGAGAGTCTAAGTTCAAAAAGTGACCAGAGATTTTAAAAAATGTAATGTAATATTCTTGTGTTTCTGCTGCAATGCCATTCCTCCATAGGCTGAATGACATACTTTTTAGTTAGTTCTGATTTCAAGGGTGACAGTATAAGATATTTTTCTTGAAAAATAAATATAGTGTTAACATGGGCTGTTGACCTGTTACAGACAACTGAAATAAGAAGAAATTCTAGGAAATTAGTATACTAATTAGTGTACTTATAGTACTGAAAGTCTTATGTAACTTATTGCTTAGCTTTTGCATCTTCCCCATCATCTTGTCTTGCTTAATAAATTCAAAACCAAGGGAATCCTGCCTCTTGTAAAGCTGGAACTTCTGAATCCAGACCTCTTTGGCACATGAGGAAGAACCCAGCAAGCAAAGCACTTCCCACCAAATCCTGCTGTCATTCCAGATGCACAAGGATTTTTAAAAACGTGAATCTTGTTCAGGGCTTTATGCAGTCTGGTTTTGACACTCTCCAAGGATGGCAACTGCACAAAATAATCTGCAAAGAAGCAGACTTTTAGCCATATTTTTAATTGTTTTGTTCAAATTCACACTACTTTTAAAATGTTCATGGAGGTGGAGTGCTAGTGAACTTGTCAACCTGTTTGAAATGTGCTGAATCACAGAAAAAGTGAGGATGCTTACTTAGAGAAGGTGTCCTGGGCTAGAAAGCTTGAGTAGTATTAAACTAACTAAAACAAGATTCTTTCAGAGCCCTCACAGGATCTACATCATCATTTTCCACAAGGTCCTAATACAAAGCATTTTATCCAAAATTCTAGGCTTTTCAACCTAGTAATAACCTACCTATAAAAAACTAATTTCTATGTCCCTAGGCTGATTAAAGACAAAAGGTCAGTCAATTGGGTAGAGTTCAGTGACTCTAAGCAGAAAATGAGAAATAAAAACCAGTAAAAAATAATACCTTTAATTTACTTCTTTCAAATTCAGTGCTCTATTAGACTGCTTCAGGTATTATTTCATTTAAATAACCCATACAGCACAATTTTAGGTGTTTACCAAATAATGATCAACTAGTATTCCTCTTTAAAAACATTCTTTGCAAGTTCAGCTTTGTTACTTGATACCTGATTTTCCAAAATGCTGAGCACCTGCAGCTCCCAGTGGCTTCATTTTCACAGTAACCACAGTTTCCCAGGAAATCAGGTCAGAGCACACTTGCACTCACGTGGCAAGGCCCCAGTTTTCAGTGGAAAACTATACATTTTGAAGACTGGGGCATTTTTTATTTTGCTACACCTTCTACCAAGAAGTGTCTATTTTTCCACAGCAGATGCTGGAGCCCTGTCCTTTTAAGCTGCCAACATCCCAGATTCTGTTTCCAAGCTCATCTATTTAAAGAGTGAGAATTGTCATGCTGGAAAGTACCTTAAAAATAGGGGTCTGGTGCAGGGCCTAGACCCAGCTCCCTATTTATTCCATTCTGTACTCCAATGGCAAGGAAAAATAAATTATGAACAGATGCTTGCTTCTGCCCTGCTCTGGATTCTGGCCAGACAGACTGTTTGAAAGGTGTAATACAAGAAGCTGCTGCTTTCTAAAGGTACGGATATTTATTCACAGGAACAAGAGAACTGAGATAAAAAAGGTAAAAGAATTAGGACTCTGAAAAGTACAATTTTATAGAGGCTGCCTACAAGGTGACACAGCTTTCTACCTCTCCATATGCAGAAGCACCTTCTACAAATCCATACTTGTGCTATATAATCTGAGGAACTTGGGCAAATCAGGCTAATTCAGAGTTCCTTGTTCCAGTGACTCTGCAGAGCACAACTGGAGATTAGGAAAATAATTATTCACTGCAAAAAAGAGTGTATATGACATTAATCGAGATTATAAAAAGCTAACTACTTCAGGGGCTAAAAAATTGTGCTATCCCAAATTCTCATTAATAGCATCCAATTACTGTCTGTGGTTATGTAACGGTTCATCTCACTATGTGGCCACTTACTGCTGGAGTCTGTTGCTGCTCAGCATAAATTGCACAGAGCACAGTGTGTAAAGGCACTAATGGCATTTACTTTGCATTTTGCAGTACAAGGATAAACAAAAAGATATTCTGAAACAAAAATGCAAGCTGGGGGAAGAGGTCATTCCAAGCAAATTTTTAAAATTTTTTATGTTTTAAAATTAGTTCGGTTGAGAGGGGTTTGGGAATTTTGGTTGGTTGGTTTGTTTTTTTTTGTAGCAGAAACATATGATCGTTATGAAGTGTAAAAGAAAGTAAATGTTTTCTGTTTCAAATATGTGGTAAAAAGTAGTACACTATCACATAAAACAAGCCATTAATTTTAGAGGGTTTATTCCCCTGAATGCTATACAAATATTTCAGCTGATCTCAAAGTGCACATCATTAGAATATGGGAACTTTTACTGAGCAGTCTGCGTGTGGGCACTGACCAAATAAAATGTCAATGAGCCTCTGCTGATAAGAACAAGCAGAGATAAAGTGGATGGAAAGATCTGTGAGTCAGTAAATACTGCAAACAACAATCATAGCAGGTCAGGCAATTATCACAAGGGGAAAAAAACACTGATAAGTCCAGCAAATAAAATGTGATCCCCTCATAAGCCACGAACATCAGAGAGAATGACAGCAGGCTAAAGCTGGGGTTCACAGGCCATTAACCTTCCTGAGTGGAGGGCCGACTATTGCTGTGGCACCAAATCCAACAACCGGTCTGTTTGTACAGCAAATTACCTATTTCCTTTGGAGAAGGGAAAACAGAGTGTTTGAGAAGTAAAGCTACTGTGAGAACCAAGGAAACAAAATCAATGAGCCAAAACATGAAGGAGCAGTTGCAAATTGAAACAATGAAAAAAAAAGAGTTATGAAAGATAAAAGCCAAAGACTGAAGCAGCAGGAGAAAAAAAGAATAGGCTGTAACGATTTCTGAGAGGATGGGTTTTCATTTTCTTCATGGTTAATGGCGAGAATTCATTGACCCCTGCTGCAGCAGGATCAGGATTCTTAAGATGGGAACAAAAATGGCTAAAAAAGGACAAAAAGCAGAACAAGTAGTGAAAGGATTCAGTGCAAAAAAAATCCAATAAATACTAATTCTTCCCCCATTATAAACATAATTTCTGCCTGTTTTGGAATGGAGATTTCAATTTGCTGCTATATACTAAAAAATAATAATTTAGCAAGCAGTCACCAGTGGGTTTTTTGCCATAAAGAACAAAGCCTTTAACAACTCATATTTTCATAATATTAACATTTATTAATCTTCAACATACTGTCTGGGGTCTTAAAGTACACAGCTGATCCTCAGCTCCTTTGGAAGTGTCTGCAAAATTCCCTTCCTAGAATGTAGTGCGTAAGGTAATCCTAAGGAAATAGATATTATACTACGATGGTGGCATCTGCTGGTATTGAGTTCAAGTTCTGAAATTTTCTACATAAGGAAAAAAATGTCTCCTGCTTTACATAAATGAGCATATATCATCAGTTACAATATGAGTTGACAGATATAATTATGAGTTGACAGATAGTCAAACTTATTTCTGGAAATAACCCAGACACCCTATATTATTTAAGATTTTATTTTTTTTAACTATCCCTGACAAGTTTTCTGGGATAAAAGCAGTATTGTAAATTCAGAATTCAGCCTTGTAAATAAGCTACTATTCTGCTATATCCCGAAGAGCCCCAACGCATAAGTCTAATATCAGATATTCAATACTTTTCTTTCAGAACACATATTAACTTAACAAGGATCTGTGTTATAAGCCATATTAATCATGTGTTTGCAAACAACAGTTTTTATCAACATTGATTATTTTCTTGATAGAATTACCAGATCAATAGGTGAAAGTTAGTAGATGCAATATATTTAAATTTATAATGCATTTATATTTAAATTTTGAAATTAAATTTTAAAGAGTAGCTTGCATGAAAGGACTTTGACAGAGTGAAATCATAACTGAGGGGTATCAATATGTGTAAATGCATCAGAATAGTGTAAGAGGCTAGCTAGAAAGAGAAAACATTATTAACAAAACAATTACGGTTCAATTAAAAAATTTAAAGATCATAGCTTCAAGAAAAACCGTTTCATATACACATATATGTAAGAAAAGGAAGAAATATTTAAGGACACATTCATGACAAAACAGAATAACAATTCAAACATAAATATTTAGCATAATATAAGGATAAATTAAACAGGTGCATGTTGCTCAATTTCTCAAGCGATGTAAAAACTCAATACCAGATAGATGTACAAAACAAGAAATGTCCCATAAAAAGATCTATACCATGATCAAAGGCTCAAAAAGAAGTAACCAATGTGTAATTGAAATGTTCAGGGAAAGAAATATATGCAGAGAAGAACTTGAGAAGAATGAGATTGTTTCTGATATGAATTTTCCCCCAGCCCTACAGATAAGTTCTTAAAATCTGAGATATTTCCAGAGGAAAAGTAAATAAGTATGGGTAAGGAGATAGATTAACATGAGTGCAGAGACTGACCACATGGGTATCAAATATACATTTTGAGTACCTGAAACTAATAATGGACTCCCAGACCCAATATTGCATCCCTTGACTTCTGCACTTATCAGGTCAGGATGATTTGTAGATGCTTCATCTGGAACACTGCAGGCTACAGCATGACAGGGCCTCTGTGGCCAGAGAGCCTGGCACTCCCTGCCATGGGGGCAGCACAGCTGCAGCCAAAGGTACAGGGGTTTTCTCCTCTTGCTCTCAAAAATGCACCTCAAGGCATAAATAGCATTGAAAGCACTTTCCTTTGAGACAGAGTCTGTGTGTTTAATGCTTCCTGATGAAGAAACTGAACTCATACCCTAACTTGTGAGCTGGGTGAACTCTAGAATAAGATAGAAAAGGTGAACAGCATTGTCATTTTCTCCAGTAATTTAAAAAAGGGGAGACTGCAGAAAAGTGTAGCCTGTTTCTGTAGATGTGCTTTTGGCACACTGCAAAGAAACTTCTTAGGTTAAGTCTCAGAGTCAATTAAAGTGAAGGAATGTCTGCTTCTGGGGTTCCAGCCATATTTAGAAGGAAAATAAGTAATAAGATGGCTACATAGACAACATCTCTGAGCATCTACAGAAGCACAGGCTTATGTGCTTAGGGATTTTAAGATGGAACAGGGAGCTCCTTATTGAATTTAGGCTCCACAAACGTTAAATAGTGGCTGAATTGATTTAGATAATTTGTATCTACTCAGCTGTTGTCTTAGGTGCCTAAATCCTTTCCTGGAACTAGACCAGGAGAGAGCATTGTGCTGTTAAGTGCTCTGCTTTTACAGAAAATCAATGCCTAACTATCATATTTTCATTTAGAAGATCCTCCCCCAGCATTTGTATAGCTTGCCATTATACAACTGATTGGACACATTATAAATGCTTAAAGATATTGAAGAGCCTTAACAAGGACAAAAATGCAATTATTTAGTTTAGTAGGAGAGTATGAAAATCAGAAGAAAATTCATGTACGTAGGAACTATTGAGAATTTATTGTATTCAGATGAGGAACTACTATGCACTTACAAAAATGGCAGAAACTTCATAATTTCTATTATTTAAAAAGAGAATAAACAAATCACTGATAAATAGAAGGAATATGATATTGCTAGGCAGCTGATGTTGCGTGTCACCTTTTCATCTTAATGATGTGACCTGATGGAATCAGCTCTCTTTTCCATTCCGAATATGTGATTCTGAAGCAATTAGTGATTATCAGAGAAACCTGTGGGAACATGACCTGTCATGGGGCTGTTATTTTCTTGCCAACAACTTTGGAATTATCAGGTTTTACTCATTTGATCCAGGATGGTAAATCCCTGCCTGGGACTTTCTGAAGATAATATTTTTCTCATAAGTAAATAAAGTAATGAACACAGAACAAGGTGAGGTGCCACTTTTTGTAAAAGTGATAAAACCTATCACACAATCAATAGCACAAATGCTTTAAGAGAGAACATCCATTATCCTCTCTTAAAATCCAAGGGAGAGGAAATGTTGAGTTCCATTGTTCTTCAGATATGTTTCTCCATACTTTGGGAACATTTTAAAATACAGAAGGTTGACCAACAAGCATTAAACTCTGAGCACCGATCTTTGCTCAGAAGGTCTGAGCAGAGACACACCTCATGAAAGACAAATCACTGAAGTCTGGTCCACTGCAGAATCTCATTTTCCTTATTTCTCTGTAAGATTGGGTTGGCCCCAAAAGCCAACCATATCCTGGGCTGCAACCAAAGCAGCATGAACAGCAGGTCAAGGGAAGTGATTCTGCCCCTCTAATCTGCTCTGGTGAGACCCCACCTGCAGCACTGCATCCAGCTCTGGGGTCCTCAACATAAAGACTCAGAACTGTTGGAGCATGTCCAGAGGAGGCCATGGTGATGATCAGGGCTCTGGAACACCTCTCCTGTGAAGAAGGCTGAGAGAGCTGAGATTTTTCAGCCTGGAGAAGGCTCTGGGCAGACCTTATTGCACCTTCCAACACCTGAAGGGACCCTGCAAGAAAGATGAAGAGGGTCTTTTGTCAAGGCCATGTGATAATAGGACAATCAGTTTAAGCTGAAGGAGGGTAAGTTTCAGTTAGATATTGGGAAGGAATTCATTAATCAAAGGTTGATGAGTCGCTCTGGGTCCAGAGAAGCTGTGGATGTCCCATCCATAGAAGTGTTCAAGGCCAGGCTGGATGGGGCCCTGAGTAGCCTGGCCTGGTGGAAGATGTCCCTGTCTGTGGAAGAAGGGTTGGAGCTGGATGATTTTTAAGGTCCCTTCCAAGCAAAAGCATTCTATGCTTCTATGGTTCCATGGCAAAAAGGACAGAATAACTATCATGCAAATAGAGAAAGCCACTGATCTCTGGAGATCCATAGTATCTCCTTCAGGGTAACTTCTTTGCTTAAGGGAGCTATCCACTGGCAAATTTGTCCAGCAAAGGACGCAACTTTTCAAAAATATATTCATATATTTCAGTACAAATAATAAAATTAATTTTAAAAATATATAATTTTTAAAAAGCACATAATTGGCAGGCATTATACACAAACTTGGTAAAGCTATTTCATCCAAAATATATTCCCTAACAAATAACACTATTATTTTTTTTTTAAAAATAATTTAGAAGTTATTCCTGTAACTAGTATTTTTCCAATTCACTTTTTTCCCCTACATTTTGTTCAATACACTTTCCCTATAATTTTTTTTATTTATTAAAGCCTTATCTTTTTACTTAAATACATGGATTTTTATAAAATGAAAAATGTGAAATCCCTATAGGTAAAATACAAAATGGAAAGAAAAATGGGAAATGGGTCAATCTTGAACTCTATTAAATGGAAAGAGCTTTAAAATGTCAGAACACCAGATGCATTTTGACAGGTAAATGTAGTTAAACTTATCAATAGTGAAAAGTTCACTGTATAGACTTCCAAAAAGATTAGCAAACAAAAGAAACAATAACCTTTTTTTCCTCTTTTTTTGTTTGTTTGTTTGGTTTTTTTAAGTCAAACTTACCTTTTCTTGCATCCTGAGTTAGTCTTGAATGCTTGGAGTCAGTTTGCATTTAAGATGCAAAGTGCACTGTGAGTCTGATAATAAATTATTTAAATGAAAATTGCTTCCATTTCTAGGAGATCTTAGGAATACGGTGAATATAAATCTATGCAGGAGCATATTAAAGTCTCTTTTTATTCACAGCAAAGGCTTTAAAAAACATTGAATAATAAGAACCAAAAATGTTGACTCTGTCCTTCTATATCTATTATATTAATGGTTTACTAATCAGTGTACAGGAAGGTATTTACTTTGTAGAGCCCACTCAAAGACATCAGAAGAACTTCCTGAAGGCAATACACATTGACTTTTAAACAGGCAATATTTCCCTTAAAAGATACTGTATTAATTTTCCAAGTAATTACCGAACTTTTAGGAAAAAAATATTCAAATGATCCCAGTTTTTTTAACAAGCATACCTGGATGCCTCCTTATTTTTTAAATACTTTAATTTTACTAACAGGAAATAGAGCCTCACAGAAACATAAGGGGCTTTTGGCTTCACTGGCTGCAGACTGCCAGGTGCACCTCTGTCAAATCCAAGCCAACATCTTAAAAGGCCAGGACAAAGCTGCAATGCGAGCGTGAGGATGCACAGCAACACAGCCACTCTCCCCACATTCTGTGTTGAATACTTTAGGTATGAGGGGCTGCGTCTTCTTCACCCATGCCACACCATCTTTCTCCTTCTGAAGGCAGTGGTTATCCTAAGAAGTCTCCTGCTCAGTAAAGGGAGAAGAGCTTTTGGCACAAAGGTGACAGGCAGACCTCACAGTAAATACATGAGTATCATATAAAGGACTGAGCCTGTTTCTTGTCTTCATAACATTTATTTTTCGGTAATAACAGGAGGAGGACTAAGATCTGTGCCTACAGTGTTGTTTTCTGTTCTGCCATGCTATTCAAAAATAACAAATTCCCAATAAAGTCCTGGTATATCTAACTTTGTATTATCCCTCCTTCATTTTTAAAATACAATAAAATAGAGCAAGCTTGTTGTCAACTATCAGAACATGCATAGTGGCAGAACCTCTGCTCAGATGCATCTGGGCTCAGAGGCCCAGGGCAGTTGGAGTTAAACAGTCCCAGGCAAAGAAAACATAAATGTCCACCAGGAGAACAATTTATGTCTTCTAGAGGACTGTTGTCATCAAAATCACATGACATGTTCATGCTTCATTGCTGAATAAATATAACTTTTAATCAGTTTTGAATCTATTACATAAATTTACGTGAATTCTGGCAAATCTTAGGGATTTCTGTTCACTGAATCATCACACATCTCATGACAGATATAATATTATGCCTAAAACATACATTGTTAGAACTAGTTCTAATAGAGAGTCAGTCACAGGCTTCTTTAGATTAAAACCCAAACATTTGGGGTTTTCATCTGTATATATGTTTTTATTTTTGTTTTTAAGGCTACAAGCAGTTAATTATATGTTAGTGATAACCAAGACCACTGAATGATTATTCATTATCTGTCAGAACTAGTCAAATAAAAAATGTCCATTAATATAATCAGTAATTATATCTCACATTACTCATAAGCAAACTATTCAACATTTGTCCCTGTTCCATGAATTTTCTGTACATAATAGTCACTAAACAAAAAAAAATCAAGACCTGTTTCTGAAAATCTCAGATCAATTATCCATAAATATTTGTTTAATTAACCAACTCGATTACCTGTCATTTCTCTAAGCAGATGTTAAATATTCTCCTGACTTCTTTTCTAAGCAAATTAATATCTGGTTACATACTTTTTTTTAGTATGTGCCACGGTAACATGATTTTATCCTCACTTTCTTACCTGTGGTCAGGTACTGGTTCAGAGCAAATGATGTCCAGTCACAAGTCTTTATTGTCAGACAAATAAAGTTTCTCCAATCATGAACAAAGAATATTTTTTGTTCTTTCCTTAGTTCTCTCCCAGGTTCGTTCAGATTAAAAATACTGTTGTATATATACCTTGAAAGGTAAAAAAAACAATCCAAAAATCTGATCTGTTTAATTAGTTTCTATC
The DNA here is from genome assembly GCF_001522545.3 of Parus major. NCBI lineage: Eukaryota > Metazoa > Chordata > Aves > Passeriformes > Paridae > Parus > Parus major. The sequence continues at coordinate 20,495,806 of NC_031776.1, forward strand.
TGATGAGTTATTTCCTTTTTTTGCTCAAAAGTGTTTAAATGTGTTTTCTAATGAGTAGTATGGGTACCTTACATGCTGATATTTAAAGAGAATATCCTAAAATCTATTTTCAAGTCTAAGACAACCAGGGCTGGGTCGAGATAGCTCAGGATATTTCCAACTCCTAACCTTGGCAGCATCTCGTTGTCCTATTGGAGTGATAAAGGCAGAAAGATTTCATCGTTTCCCATAAATACATAGGTATTTTTATTCCATCTAAAAGAATATGAAACCTTCTTTTTTAAGAAATTGGGAGAAGAAACAAGTGCTTCTAGTTCTAACACTTACCCTAAGCAGCTACAGCAACTCAGGGACTCAGAGAAACAGGAGGACAGGTGATGAGACATTTCCTGTTCTTGAAGTACAGAAGAGGGGACACTCTGTTGGGCTGGAAATAGCAGGGTTCCCCCAGTGCCTTGCTCAGATTTCTTAAGTAGCATCATCATTTTATGTGCACATAATTTGGGGTTCCTTCTAAAAGAGAAAGTTTTGTCCTCCACCAATTCTTTTTCTAGGTTGATTTTAACCTGAACTGTGAATACATGAACACTTGTTCTGGCATACGGGAGTAGGCGGCACAGGAGCAAAACAAGACAGAGATGGGAAAGGATGGATTTTTTGGAAACATATATAATTAGTGCCAGCTTCTGAAGCTGTGATATTAAAGTCAGCAGCCCAAGACAGTGGTGCTCTGGAATAATCTCTCTTAGATCTACTAGGTAAGATGTCAATAAACTCAGTAACTGAGATTTGTTTAGCTATCACACAAAGAAATACTTCTGCTGATTTATGAAGGGTGAGACACTTAAGTCCTGCTAGATAATTCCAAAATCTGATGACCATGAAAAAAATCTGAAATTGTTTTCCTCAATCAAAAACTGGATATTATGATGGGACTGTTCTAATTATCTGAGTTGAATCACTTCTAGAATCACATAATTATTAAGTTGAAAAAATTTCTAAGATCATTGAGTCCAATCAACACTGAAAATTCTGTGTTTCAGTGTCAATACAGAGTCTTGGTGCCTTATTTGGAGGGTGTATTCCTATGTATTTTAGTTCACTAACTTTTTTAGTGTCTTTCTTAAAGTCAACATGGGCTTTCATGTGGTCATATTTCCCAAGTTTTATTTTTCAATAAAAATTAAATAATTTAGCCAGGTATCTGAATAACACAAAATGGTACAGCCCTGATGAAATCAGCACATTTATTGATCTTTTATTCCAGAGATGGATGCACTTTATTAAAATATTCTTTAAACATCTTGTGACATTTAGGGATTTTACATAGAAAGAAAAAGATTTTCCATCAAACTGAGTGGCCACAGAAGAGAAAAAAAGCATGTATAATGCCTATGATCCCTTCATATCCCTAATAGGTCACAGTTTTCAATTGATGGTTTTATTCTTTGATGTTTCAGTGATATCTGACACCACTGAATAACACTGAATTGCTCAGAATTTATGCCAAGCTAATAGAAAAAGTCACTCATTTTCTTACCTGCCCATGTATATGAGGTTCCTTCTGGCAAGTTTTATTCTTTTTTTTCCCATATTCTTTTCACATATCCAAGGAATTACCACTTTGTCTATTGTTATCCACTGTTTCTATGCTTCTTCTGTGTGAAACAGTCTAATTGCACAGTTTAGATTTCACTTATTCAAATACCCCATTTTGTGATCAAAGTAAAAGTCTATTTATTTTGCCTGTATTTTTAATCTAAAGCTAGCTAATATTTAACTACAGGTCAGGTAAAACTTTCCTGTTTAATGTTGTCTCACTATGACAAAGTTCAGATGATAATTAGGCAATAGGCATTTATAAGGAGTGTCATATTTATATTCCACTTTGCAATTTACCATAGCATTTTCATAGTTGGCATGCTTTAATGGGCAGCTCTTTGTGAACTCGTAGTTATCTAACTGAAATTGAGTATTTGATCAATTTCTTTAAAAAGAAAGCATGATCAATGTCACAGAATATTTTCATAGATGTAATGCTACTCCTTATCTAAAAATGTGTAACAATACTTCACAAATAATTTCCAAAGTCTTGCCTATTTAAATACCAAATTATTTCTTTATTCAGAAACAAAATTTTAAAAAGGAGATGAACTATTTTCTAATTTTCTCAATGTGAATCAAGAACCAAAGCAGTACTAACATAAAAAGAATAAATTTGTGTCAACAAGTACCTGAAAAACTTAATTTATGCTCATCCAAATAAATAGTAGAAATAACCTGGCTATCACTATTGGCTTGCTGGCTTTTTTTCTATTGGTAGTTTACATAATGAAAATAATGACGTGAAATCTAAAATGTACATATCCTACAGAGCCACACCCTTTCTCTTGCTGCCATTTCACAGAATCACAGAATACACTGATTAGGAAAGGACCCACAAGGATCACTGAGTCGAACTCCCTGCCCTGCCCAGAACCATTCCCAAGAGTCACACCATGTGCCTGAGAGGATTGTCCAAATGCTTCCTGAACTCTGTCAGGCTTGCTGCTGTGGCCACCTCCTAGAGAGCCTGTTCCAGTGCACAGCCACCTTTAGGGTGAAGAACCTGATTCTACTCCAAGAAAGATATCAGAAATGGTGTAGCCATCAGAACTATGGCAGTGACTGTCCCTCTGTACTCAGAACCAATGAGGCCGCACCTCACATCCTGTGCCAGTTTTAGGCCCCTCTCTCCTAGAAAAACACTGAAATGATGGAGCTTTTCCAGAAAAAGGGAACAAAGCTGATGAAGGGTCTGGAGCACAAGTCTCATGAGATACAGCTGAGGGAGCAGGAATCATTTAGCCTGGAAAAAAAAAAAAAATAGAGGCTTGAGGGGCCTCATCGTCCTCTGCAACTCTCTGAAAGGAGGTTGCAGCAAGGGGGGGTGTCAGCCTTCTCACCTGGTTAACCAACAATAGGATGAGAGGAAATGGACACAAGTTGCTCCAGAAGAGGTTAAGGTTGGATAATGGGAAAAATTTCTTCACTGGAGGGTTGTCAGGCATTGGAATGGGCTGACAGGGGAACTGGTTGAGTCACCATCCCTGGAGGCATTTAAAAGGCATGTAGTCGTAGCACTTAGGGACATGATTTAGTGCTGAACTTGGCAGGTTAACAGCTGGATTCCATGATCTTAAAGGTCTTTTTCTTAAACTAACTGATTCTATGATTTTAAGATAAATTAAAATTCTTCACATATGCTATTTATTTCTAATGCCTTTGGTTGGTGACTGACTGAATTGGCAATAGCCTTGCATTAAAGTGTAGATCTTAGGTACTTCATTTCAAAGTGCTAAATTATCACTGCTTGGTTTCTTTTCAGATTCCTGGGTACATGCCATTTAAAAATGTAAACACCCAGCAGACATGATGTAAATATGCAAAGATTTTAGTCAACACACTGTTTGGGATTCCTCTCACATTAACAAGGACAGTACAGACAATTACCAGCTCCAGGTGTTTAGATCTCTTAAAATCTGTAACACATGTGCAGGAAAAACTATGTTTCTCTTTAAATAAACATTTTCTATTAGAGGTTTCTTACCCAGACTTGCATAACACATTTATTTCCCTGGGTCATTTTCCATTTTACAGCAAATAGATTATAGACAGAACATAGCAATCTGACAGCAGCTTTTCCCTCCATCGATAGCATTTCTATTTAAAGATGAGGATTCAAAATCAGTAGGGAAGGTACATGCTCTCTTTTCTAAAGGGAGTCAGTACACCTGTACATAATTCATCACTTCCATTAGTTTAGTAAGGCAAAGTTTAAAAATCAAGGAAAACCTGGTACTAAGTCTTTTCATTTGAATGTCTATTGTTCTGCAGGTGCAAGTCCATATCTTTACTTAAAGCCAGCTCTATTCTCTGACCATATTATTTGCCTACAGGAATGCTGCTGGCACGAGCAACTGGTATCTAAGGAGATCGTGGGGATGAGAATCTTGAGAATACAAGGATCTTCCATTACACTGTTGAGCTTGAATCATCAAAAATCTAACAAAAACTAGACTAAAAAAGTACTCACATATAGTTGCTGCTTCCATTGAGCTTGCTTGAGCCCTAGATATTCCTGGAAGGCAAAGCTGGTATTGTTGCTATCAAACTTCTTTTGCCTCTCTTTTCCACTTTCTTATTCTTCCACTTTGTCCTTGTGTTCTCTGTTAAAAAACAAAGAGCTCATTTAAACTGGTTATTAGGTATGGCCACATAGATAACAGTATGACAGCAAATTAATCAAGCATGAGTTGGTATCAAATCCAGAAAATGAACGAAACTTTATGAGAAAGTAAACTTTCATCCAATGAAATGAGGAGTATATGAATCCCAAAAAGCTACCAAAATCACACCTGGATAATGCTATTATGCAGTTTGCTGCTGCTACTCAGTGTGAGAATACAGAAACCTGCTACAGTTACTAACTTGTGAAATGGAGACTTACCATAAAATACATATAAAATGCAATAACTATCATAAAATATGCTGGAGTGAAATTTAATTTCCCTGATAAAACTTTAGATTCTGCTTTCTGACATTCTTAGCTGATTGATTTAAACAATGCAGACTTCACACTATTTTAAGAGTTAAGCTGAAATGAATAGCCTGGCAGAGTCACGGTCCATGACCCACAGTACCTGCCTTCATGGATGATTTCTGAGGAGCACAGCCCAGAGTAAATACACTCTTGTAGATTGCTTGTTCCTGTGATCATAATTATAGCTACATTGTCTTTCAGGGATTAACTTCTGTGTAACTTGCAGGTTTTTTTTCTTTTATATTATAGTTAGCTTGGAAGCAAATACAAATATGATAGTGATATTGTGATCACAGAGACATTGAAGAGCCATGTGATTCTATATCCAAAAGTTGGCAGAATTTTCACAAAAGATATTGTCCTTGAGGCAGATATCTGTATCAAGTTATAAGGTTAATGGACTATGAAGGTAGGAGACCACTCCTCCTCCCAGTAATCTACTTATTTGTTTTAAGTATTTGTAAAAGAAAATATCCCAATTGCAGCAAGTGGAACTTTTCCTAATTTATAAGAAAAAAAATTAAAACAGAATTTTCAAGTCCTGTTAGGCATTTAATGAGCCTCTTACTAGATTCTTTCACTTTTTCCTCCATCTCATTTTAAAGATAGAAATAGAATTGCCTTGGAAATTTGAATTTCAAAGCTAGAAATAGAATTAAAATGGATTTTGCTTCATTTGCTCAGCACCTAAAGAACAGATATCTAAACCCAGCCAAAAAGACCCTGGATAAAACTGTCTGGTGCTTTTTAAAACATAAAGTTTTTAGAAACTGGGCTGGATATCAGAAATCTCACTTTGTGTAAACTTTGCTGCCTGGTTACAACTGTAGACTAAAATAAAACATTTTTGGTATCTTTTTATTAACTTGGGTATGTGTATGTATAAACCAGGTAATTTCTAATCCCATGGCACCTTTTTTGAAAAATTTCCACCAGAGGATCAGGAAACAACTGTTCCCCTTTATGACTCTAATTCTGTACTATATAGCAGTACAGACTCCAGTGGAATAACCCTTAATTCAGAGAACTCTCTGGAGAGAAAGAGTATAATTAGATCCCTTAAAATTATTAGAAACAGGAGAATAGTACAAGCCTTAAAGTAGCTTTTTTCTATATTGAAATACTTTAGTAGCAGTAGGTTGCAGGGAAGTCTATTGTCATGTGCTGCTTATGCTTTAGGCATTATTCTGCTTAAAACACATATTTGCTGGGGGATGTTCTTAGTAGGGAAGTGTAAGTTACTAATATATATATATAACACAGGATGGTGTTGAATGAGAAAAAATTTATATAGAGAAAATAATGTAAATACCTCCTATACAAAAACAAACACAGTTTGCAAAATATTATATGAACACAAGCTGGAATGGTGCCTATTAGAATCTGACTGATGCATCAACCAGTGGGCAGAGGGGGAGAGGAAGGACACTTGTCCATAGAAAGTTAAGAGTTCTGGAGAGCTCTATACTAGATTAAGACCCCCTAAGAAAAAGTATGTCTTTCCTCTTCTTTTATAAAACTCCAAGCCCTATAATTTTCTTTTGTTTTACTGAATTGCTCTCACAGTAATTTACCTAATAGAAACAAAGGAAAAAAATCATCTTTAAAGACTGAATCCCTTACTACCTTTCAGAAATTTCCTACTATTGAAGAATATCTTCACACATCTCAGTCTCAGCTCTCCAATCAAATAGGAAATGTAGCAACTATACAGAGACATTATATAGCATAGAGACAAAATTGAAAGTAAAATAAATTGGCTAGTTGTTGTTAAAGATAGTAGATGTCAAAAAAGTCATTTAATCACTGAACATTGAAGTGATTGACAATTTGTTATTTATCCAGAAATGTAAATTTTTTAAAAACTAAAGTGTAAAATATAATTATTGACATAATTGATTATTATATATTATGCTAGACATTTTAAATTCTATATATATTTTAGTCAAAAATAATTATTATTTTCCCTCTGACTTCCTCTCATGTTCTCAATCAAGATAATTTGGCTTGAACTAGATGTGCTGTTAGGTAGTTATTGTCACATATCACTGTAATGCTCCCATCCCTCCTGAGGTATTTTCACTGGGAAAAGCAGATGGCATTATAGCCAGGGCTCTGCTATGAGATTATCATATGCCATGATCTACCTCAATATGAACTATTTTGGAAGGATTTCAACGCTCTGTAGTTTCTTAGATTCATAAATTGATAAAGCGTTCCAAGACCCACAGCTGTCCATGTTCTTGTGGGTTAAAAATACATGCAATATTTTTGGCTTATCAGGTATGTTCTACCTACTGATACTTATTGGCTTGCCTGAAATTCACCCATGAATGTGTTCAAGCAGCAGCAAATGTAATTCTATTTATATAAAACAGAATATTGGTAATTCCTGGTTTTCTTTTCCTTTTTCACTTTCAGGAATTCCTTCTGGCAGTAAAACATTCACTTAGAAGATCAACAGGAGAGACTAAAATACACAAAGCAGAGTCCTGAGGTTATTCATGTCTAAAGCAAATGACACAAATGGGACACTGAACTCAGAATCTTCTGGATGACAAAACATGGATCCCAAGTTAGTTAATGAGAACTGAGATGAATAAATTGTTCTTTTTGAACTATTTATTCTTTAGAACATGACTAATCCAATCCAAATTATTCTGGCATGCATACTTTGGCTACTGTTTGTCCACACACCCATCTCCTTTGAGCATTGGCTGGTGCACCTGCCTTCACTACTTCTTGTGGAAACTGAACTAGAACTTAATTTATGGTCCTTTTTTGAATTAATCAAGAGCAGCACATAATTTTTTTTAACTCTTAGATGAGGAAGGCCAAGTAAAATTATAGAAAGCAGACAGTTTTCAATTATTCCAGGTAATAAGATCTGCCTACCACTTGTCGTCTGCACAGTGGTTCTACTACTCCCTATCAGATTACATTTCATATACTAACATTTAAACAAAATTAAATCAAACCCCTTGAGTCTTTACTTCTATAGCAGTTATTCAAATTACCCTGCTCACCTGACTACTGAAAATGCAAATATGTCAGTGCTGAGGATAGAGAGACACAATAAAGAAGAAGAGGGAAATCTGGTAACCAAGCAATGTAGTCATGAACTTCCATCTGTGAGAAGGATCAGCAAAGTTCCCGTGCTATTCCAGCACAAGGGAGCAGCAGAAGAAACAAAAGCCTTATTTAAACTCTGAACTTAAAAAAAGAATTATAGAACTGAAAGTATTTTTAATATTTAGTCTGAGAAGGTTTCAGATATCACAGACAAGTATCCTGCTAGCATACATGTGTATGTGTGACATCTTTTAAAATGTAAATCAATAATGTATCACTTATGGAACATCTCACGCCTAGGGAATGCTATTCATACCATTGACTTCAGCTAATGGTAGAAATGGAACCACATGCTTCAGGGAGCCCTGTGAGGCCAGCACAGAGATATTATAGACATAAAAAAGAAGTGACATAATTAAAACCTCATCTGCACATTCTGGATAATCAGAAATCAAGTCTAAGTACATCTGAAAATATCAAACATACCATATGTGAATCATGATAATATGATTGTGAGTAACCTCAGAAAGTGAAATTTCCTGCCCAAAACAGTGTCAGGGAAACTGTGAGACCAGGTGGTTTAGGGCTTTATTTAGCTCAGTCTTGAGAATGTCCAAGGAAGGGGAATGCATGGATTCTTTGGGCAATCATCGTGGCTCTGTGAGTTTAGCAGAGAAAGGACTATTGGAGCATTATAAACTCGATTATATTTTTGTCCTAAACTGAAGATCTTTTTGGCACTCCCTAGACTCAAAGATGTATATTCCTAGACTGGGTTACTTGAGAAGGTTACTTGAAAATTGATATTCACTGTCAGGTGAATCACAGCAGTCTTCAATTTTCAAGTGCCAGTATGATGAAATCTCTATTTGAGATTATCACAAATTCTGTCTCAAAACAGTTCTCTAATTTGGAATGTCTCCTTCCGAAAATGTCAGTATTTCCTAGGGAAAAAAAAAATCTTATCCCAAGAAAAATTAAAAATGTCTTTAGGAAATATTTTCTCTCAATAATCAAGTTGACTGTATCAATTTATTTTTTTCAAAAAAGGCCTATGTTTTCAGCAATACAGTTTTGTGTCTGAATCTGCTCATGGATCTGTCAGGATATGGAAGTCTAGAGGCAAGATTGCATAGGCAGTCATCTGAGCTGTGCATTATTGTCCTAACCTGACACAAAATCATGGTGGTTTTTAAAATCCTACATGTGCTTTCTTTCAAGCTATTGACACGGCATATGAGGAAAATGAGTAAATGAATATTTATCTAGTTCAAACAGCATAAAAATTAATGTATGTCTATATTGATTTTTTTCTAAGAGTTGTGACACCAGGCTTTCAAAATCACCTGTGAGTAGCCTGAATAGTGAGCTAAAGCACAATTTGTGAGTGATTGCTTTGGGTGTTACAGCATGTACAGAGGAAGCCCTCTTTCAAAAAGCCTATCTGGATAGTTTGGCTATTATATTGTGAAAAATAAGGATAAAGTATAAAAACAGTTTAAATTATAAAAATCAACTAAATTAATATCTCTACTGTAATCTAACATTTAACCTGTCTTGAATAAATTAATAAATGAACAAAGAAAAATGCAAAATAAATGGATGTGTTGTGATGAGATAATCTTGCTATTTCTGAATATGTATTTCAGCATAGCAGTGCTTTTATGACTCTTTACCAGCAGAAAACTTGATTTTCATCTGAAATTATTATTCATCCTGCCAGATAAATTGAACTGTATGGAAGATAACTGCTTGAAAAAGTAGACTGAAAATATATATTTTATGTGTATTGCAATCAAAGAGACATAATGGCAGAGATCGGAAATACAGGAGAGATTATTTAAATAAATTCTATCTTAGGCAGAAGAAGACTTTCACAAAACAACATATGTAATTTGATTATCTCTCTCTGTCATCATAGATCAAGAGCAAAACTCTCATTTGCCAAATACCTGCTGTTCATTTTGGCTTCAGTGGGGTTATTGAATAGTATTTAGCACTGATGAAAAATCTCCCCATTTATTTGCAGCTGTATCAATATAATTCTGGAGATGTTAGCTCCAGACAGGCACCTGGGTTTGTAAATTTAGCCTTTAATATATGTATTTTATCTGCACAGACAGCAGATCAGCTCATACACTACCTCTCAGGAGGAAAACGCTGTTTCAGGATATGGGTGTCTATTCAAATGAATTAGAAAAATGCCAATTTCTGCCATATAATTAGACATGATCTCATGCTATGATATTATGGAAGAAGAGTGGAAATATTGAAAAAGAAATATGCAAACTGGATATTTGCAGATTATTTTTGACAGCAATGTGAACAAAAGCACTGATAAGTACAGTGTCAGGAAGAATTAGTCTATATGATTCTGGACTCTACACAGTTACGGAGAAATATTATTACCATGAGAATAATACTGGAAAAATAAATGTGGAAAAATACAGTTGTAGGGAGAAAATGCATGGCAGGTGGAGAAAGCTTCGCCTACAGAACTGAGTGTTAGAATATGCTAATAATAAAATCGTTAATGACTAAGTGAGCACAGTGTAGAAACTGCAGTTACCTTATTTAGATGAAGTGACTGTGTAAAATATGTTAACAGAATGCAGAAAGAGCAAAGAAGTTAAAAATTAACATAGAAACACAATGTACTACTACTTAGATATTTAGGAAAAATAAATTCACCTTCATCTAGACTGTATGGAAGCATTGACACTAAAGCCCCACACTGTTTTGGTGGGGTTTATTTCTTACAAGTGAAAAAGAAATTTATTTGTCATACTGTGTTCTGGGATATATATCCAAATTTCTCAAGCTTACTGTGCCAATTGAGATCAACAAGGTCTTTGAGGATATATAACAAACATCCTTAGGAACCGCAAAAATATTCTTAAGCTGGAATAAACAGCTGAAATTGTATTTAAAGTTGATGGAAGTTATTTTTTCCCCCAAAATATTTTTCAATTTATATTTAATTTTGGCTCAAGTTCAGTGCATGTTATAATTTTTGGCCAGTTTCAGGTCAGTTTCTGGTCAATTTCTGGCCCATTTGTACTTTCATCTCCTTGTTCCTTCTATCCCTCTGCTTCTGAGACTGAAAAACACAAATAGCTGACTACAACTAGTGGATATAGTTGTATTATTGACAGTTGTCAAAGCAGTGAAGACAGAAGTCTGATATCAATGCGAAACATGACACAAAGGGCAAAAGGGAACAAAATTTATCCAAAATCATAACATATCAGATAAGCCTAAGGAAAGGGAATAAAACAAACTCTATATTTATCTATAAAAATATTTTTTTTCTAAATAGATTATTTTTACTACCAGGACATCAATGTCCAAAAGGAACCAATTATATGCTTCAAACTGTATTTTATTGATCATGGTGTTTATCTGTGCTGGGAAGATATTTGTATATGATTACTGATTGAAAGCACATCCAAACTGATACTGCCCAAAGGAGAGAAAAGGTCTCACTGCCTCCTGGTCACTCTCAAGAAAAGAGTTACCATGAACCAAGTTCAGAGTAGCTGCTGTCCTTTTTCTCCCCTACAGCTGCTCAGCATTAACACACTTCCAATTGCTGCAGGGCAGAGGAAAGGAACACAGGAGTTCTGGCTATCTACTGTTTGCTAAACTAGCAGCATATGGAAATATCCACACAGGAATTCAGCTCCTATACCCTGATCTGAGGAAAAAGGCTGAAGAATAGAAATAATCTTCTTCATCTTTTGACCTCTCTGAAGTTAACCCCACTAGTAGAGAGGGAGATCTACAAAACTGGTTGGGAAGAGTAAATTCATTTTGAGAAAGAATTTTATATGGCCCATTTTTATTATTATTGATTAGAAATGAAACCATCTGAAAATTAGGAAACTGTGGAAGCACAGAATATGCTGGGGCTACTCATTTTGAAGGTCCTAGTTTGGGCTACCTTCCCCTGGGGGCACATGCCCCAGAACCCTGCTGCTGCTGAATTAGGAGGAACTTCAGAAAAAAACAGAAACCTTGTAACATCAGGGATGTCTAGGCTGTTGCCTAGAAAATACAGTCATTGCTGTATTTTCATTGGCATTAGGGTAAAAGCCGGAAGTCACTACAAATCTGCTCCAAATGCAAGGTGCACTCTTTTATTATTATTTATAAAAATACATTCAGAACATGCAGATGTAGAAGAAGGAATTATAACCACAGTTTATTCAAGTGAGAAGCTAAGAAAAGGAATGAGCCTCACCTGACAGATGGCAGTCCTAACACTTAATATTTGAATACACCGTGGAGAAGGCAACTGGAATTTGGTACAAAGATAATTAATTTTAGAAATGCATAGATCTAGTTCAATTAGTGACTTATAGACAATAACTTAATTTTTTCATGCTTTAGCAATGATTTTTTTCCCTTTCCCAGCTCATTTGATATTTTCTAGGCAAATCTCTTCTAAAGAGATTAAAACAAAATATTTGTGATATAATAAGCATAATAGTCCTTCCATGAATTTGCACAAATTACTATTCTAAAATATCAAACCTGAATTTATGTTATGATGGAAGACAGACAATCCAGAATGCATATATTTATCTTCAATTACATTTCCTTGTGGTACAGAATTACTCACAAATATATGGAGCAGGCTACTGGATTTGTACAACATTAAAATTCTTCTATATATGGTAGGAGGAAACAAATAAATTAATAGGAGTATGTTTCATGTCTTGCCTAATTATAATCAACATTTTTTCTGGACTGACAGCTGTCAGAATCATAGAGTCATAGCACTGTAATCCAGCTAGAAAATCTTGAAGAGGAACAGCACATGCTGAAATCATTCCTGATGCTCTAAACTGGCCAGAGAAGGTCAGCACAGAATAGCCTGAAGCACCCATTCCGGGCCTAGAACCCAGGGAAACACAGCGTGCATCTAAATGCTGTAAACCCCCAAGGCAAGAGCCCACACCAAAACTGTGGCTTAATACGAGGGAATGAAGCCCTGTGGTGAGACAGAGTGATACTGAAAGAGTCTCTCAGAGGAAGAAGTGCAAGCCTCATTGCTTGAATAATTTAAATCCTAAATGAATAATACAAATGCAAATATACTAAAGGGAGCGATCCACTGGCAGGGCATTGAGTAAATGGATGTATTGATGGTTTTTATAATTCTTTTTTCATACCTATACCTGCTAATTCCAAAACGATCCTAAGTCATGAGGTTCTGAATCCCTAGGCATTCTAATATAACACATAATAATAGCAATGGATACTGTAGAATAACTAATAACTTTTTGTGAATCCTTACAGAAAAAAAGTAAAGTTGCTTGCTATCTTACTGTTTTCCGATGTGATGTTACCTTTAACAGACTATGAAATTTAGCTCACAGAAGTTCTGTCTTATGGATTTTGCACTTATAATTTATATTCTTATCATCAAATTACTGTCTCTCAGAGTGAATTACATGTAAAATATATATTGAATTAAATTAAAAATATAACATAATATTTTTTATTACTGATTAAACTAGCTGTAAAATTAAATAGAATTTTTTAATTAATTTTAGACTGTACTTTCATGCAGAGACTTCTTTTGTCATCCTAATAACCTGATAGTCTTTCTCCCATGTAGATGTCTGAAGTCCTGAATACTAATAGGACCCATATGCAGACATAATGATGACGTATGCCTTAAGGCCAAATATAATAAATGCTTCTGTGCAATCTCATGGGCATTAGTGGTCTTGCCAAAAATAGGAGCCTTTTTTTTAGATGGAAAAAGTGAAACACAAAATAACCATAATCAGACCTAATTCTAGGTGAATTTTGTAACACCAATAATGAAGCATTCCCATTTTTCTATGTAGGTAGCTGTGTAGACCATGTGTCTTTAGGATTAAGAACAACCTGGTGTCCAAGGCATCAGCACAGTACAAGCAAAAACTTCTGCTTGAAGGAACCAGCTCTGGCAGCAGCAATTGTCACCACACTCATCCAGTGTGTTTCTCAGTAGTATCAGCAGAGATTTGCCATTTGGATGTTCATGATGTTCAAGCAGCTGATTTCTATCTTCTCCAACAGAAGTAATTTGGCAGTCTGTTGTCCCCAGCAACTGCATACTTTGCCTGAGCCTGAAGCACAGTCATAACCTAAATGATGATCATTATTAGTGTGAAGGACTAAAACAAAATCTAGAGCTATAACCTGAAGTTCTGGAAAGACATAAAAGAGTAAAAAGATGAGAAAGCAAGACTGATGAAAAACTAAAGATGACAATAAGAGACATCAACCTGTCAAGGAATCACCAAGACCATCTTAGCCCAAAATGGGGTTCAAAATAAAGTTTCAGTATTGCTCATGACAGCACTGAAGACAATTCCAGCCTTAATTAAAACTGTAAGCATGTATGACATAGATAGATGAATAAATTTTAGGGGCATGCCAGATATATGTGGTAAAATCAGCATAAATGTCCTATGCTAGCTGGAACACAATGGCAGGGTAGAGAAAGAAAAAAAGAAGTAAAAACCCAAGAACTATCAAGAGTTCTGTATTTTGCTCCATTACAAAAAGTGTTTATTCAAATAGGAATGTACTTATAAACTTCTGTGTACAGGAGGGCAAACATAGGACTTCGAAAAGTCAGATATGATAAGAGTGCTGGACTAAATCTGATTCCTTTTTTATTTTTCCCCACCAAAAATATGATGGGAAATATAATTAGAGCCATTTTCCCCAGAGGTATCTTTCCCTAACAATACCAGGTTTAATTGCTAACTGCCAAGAAACTGAAGAAGATCAGTAACACATCCTTAGGCATATAGTCCTCTAAATTTTCATAAGGAACTTGAGAAAGAATGAGTTAAAATGCCAGTGGAAACCTTGTAACCACCATTTCAAAATCAGCTGCACTCGCTGACGCCAGGAAATGGCACATACAGCTCTGCTGAGGAGCAGCCGCGCTCCCTGGAGCTCCCTCCTTGGCCTGTGGCGAGGCAAGGGCCAATGCCACAAGGGGCAGGGGACACGCGATCGGCCACGCCGGATGGCTTTGAGCTCCGGAGACACCCTCCCTCGGTATTTTGGTCTCTGCAAAGTAAGCAACTGTACAACTTTACAGATAAAACATATATCTCTATGGCATTCTCCATTTCTTTAATCACACTAGAGACGCATATTTAAAATGAATTCAAGCTTTCCCACTTGCATGCATATTTTCCCAATCAAATGCAAATTCTTCCACATTATTTTGTGCTTGTTTTTAGCTGTCCAATTTTAATATGTTTTCCTCTTGCACTTCTCTACTGGCTTGCTACAGAAAGTTATTGAGTAATAAGCACAACAAGCATTAGGCACTTCAGGAGCAATAGATCATCTACAAGACTGCAAGAGTGTAAATCACCACAGCGAAAGATTTTCAAGATTTTCTGATGTCACCTATTGCTCCTATAGTTATTACAACCCATCATTCTTATGAATTCATTCCCTGCTAAAAACCACATCTCAGATCTTGTCTTTCAGCTGCATTTATCTTGCTTTTTCTGGGGTTATCTTGATACGTTCTAAACCAACCAACCAACATGGATAAAAAGGAAAAAAAAAAAAAAAAAAAAAAAAAAAAAAAAAAAAAAGAGGACTATAATATACATTCACATAATCAACATCAAAGTTCAAGCTACCATCAGGAGAAAACAAGAAAGGTTTTCCAGAGTCATGGAATTCTGGTGCCTTCAGTTTTCAGGCAAGCATAGTGTGACTCTCAAATTTAACATGAAAAGATGGGGCTTCACTGAAATTTGAACTCTTAAATGTATATTTATATTTTAATTTTTTTCTTGTTTTATTTCCAGACAGCCACCTAAAGCACTGGACTCTGGACCCCACCAGCCTGTAGTTGATCTAGTTTGCTACTAATGGTTGAATACTAGAAGCAAACACAGATTGTTCAGTAAGACCACAGTTTTATTGTGTTTATTTTCTATTGCTGTTATAGATATATCAAAGTGACATTTTTAATATAAAAATAAGAGTGATATCACTGCTTGGCATTATGACATAACTAGATGTAGACATTACAGAAAGTGTTAAAATAAATATGTTCCACTTCACTCTTTCTACTGGAGTCTTTGGAAATTTGAATACATTTTCAGAGAAACATATGTTTTTAATTAAGACAAAGAACAATACGAGAAAAATTCAATGTGAGGACTCATACACTGTCAAAAGGAAAAGTATTCCAAAATATTTTAAGATCATTTTTTTTCTCTAGTATTTATCAGAGTCAAAAAAAAAAAAGGTTTCTCCAAATACTATTACCAAAAAAAAAACCAAAAACCACCCAAATAAAAAAAAAGGATGTTTTTCCTTTGATTCATACCACTGAATATAGAGATTTTGGCATTTGTTTCTGCAAATAAGCAACGCGGACTTCCTAAGATTGATTGCGTATCTGATTATATATCCTTAATGTAGCTGAGGCGTTGTAATTAGTACACAGTTACTATGAAGCCATCGTAATACCGTTTATGTATATACAGATTTTATTTTCAGACACCATTCACAGTTGTGTAAATCCGGGATGATTCCACTGAGATTAAATTAAATTAGTGAAGAAATGCACCCTCATACTCAACAGACTGCGCCCCACCTCTGATAAATATAGAGAATGACACACGGTAACCGTGACACAAAGGCCACACCTCTGAAAAGCTCACGGGAACAAGGAAACACCTGTTTGTGCAGTGGAAGAACAGGTGGGAAGCGGTGGTTTGTCGGCTCAATATCTTGTGCTTGCGATTACAAAGCACGGCGCTCAGGTGCCTCTCTTTTTTTTTGCCCTATGAGTTTATTAAAAAGCCGCCGGTGCTTTGCCTCTACCCTAGAGATGCCTTTCCAGCATCGCATGGCTGCCCCCGTCTCGATCCCCGTGTCACCTCGCCGAGCCGTGCTGAACGCACACCGTTCCGCCTGCTGGGTAGTGCAGAAAGCCTTAATTACAGCCTGAAAATAATACCCGCTTCCCCCGGGAGCCTCCCCAGCTATTCCTGTGGGATGGGAGAAGCTGAGAGGAGCCAGGTGGGGGAAGGCTGGCGCTCCCCGGGCCCGAGCGCGGGCAGCGGCGCCTCCGTGCGCGCCGGCGAGGCGGCCCCAGCACCACGGCCAGCTCCGAGCGGGCGGCGCGCCCCGACGCGGCCCCGGCCCCGGGGCGGAGCGCGGTCCCGGGCGGCGGCTCAGAGACGGGGCGGCCTCGGCACCGCTGGGTGCCGCCGCGGGCCGGGCCGGGGCTCCCTGCCGAGCTCAGCCCCGCTTCCTTGGGACCCGGCGCGCCCTCCGCGCCGCTCGCTCGGCCCCGAGCGGAGGCTGGCACCTGCTCGGCAACCCGTGGGCAGCGTTCGGCGCCGGGGGAATCCCCCTTCCTCCCAGGACGGGGTCGTGTGGCGAGGGGAAGCCCTCGCCTGGGTCACGCTGCGTAGGAGGGGGCAATCCCTTCCACCGGGGAAAGGAAGGATGCCGAGGGCTCCGGTGGTCCCTTCCCCCGCTCCCCCATCGCTCAGCGCCGACCCCTACTCGCGCCGCCCCCCGCCCCAGACGGGGCGTGTACCAACTTCCCTCCCTCCCCCGGCCCTGGTAGCGCCTGGGGCTCCCCGGCGGGCCACGCTCACGGCCGCGAAGGGGCCGGCGGTGCCGGGAGGGCGGGGACGCCGGGGCTACCGGAGGTGGCGGGGCCCCCCCGCCGCCATCGCCCTCGGTCCCCGCTGACCCCTGCAGCCGCCGCGGTGGGGGATGTGGCACGTCGCGGTGCTGCTGGGGTGTAGCTTATTCCTGATGCCGCTGTTTGTCGCCGAGTTTTGAAGAGATTTATTGGCTGGCTCTTGCTAAACCACGCTTGAGTAATCCGAGCTGCTGCGCGCCGTGGTGAAGCCCGGAGGGGGGGAACGTCACTCCCTCTGGCAGCGGAGAAACATTAGTCTTCCAGCCCTCAAACCACCACTACAGCGTCGGAAACTGCCGGGTCACAGCCATTTGCTTTGGAAAATTGGCGATGTTTGGTGCTAGAGATCGATTACCCTTATAATCTTTCCCCACCCGCCACCTCCTCCTGCTTACCCCACCCCTACCCGCCCCAGACAATAGCGTCCGAGCTCATCCAGGAAAAAAATAGAAAAGAAAGCAAGGAGAGAAAGAAAGAAAGAAAAAGAAAGAAACTGGGGGATGAATCTGACTCCAATAGGAAAAGCGTGTCTCTAGAAGTGGTGCTAATGGGAAGAGATTTCCGAGCTCCAGAGGACGATGATTTGTCACAAAGGGTAGCTGGCTCGGTGCTTTGGGCTGGAGCCGTGTAGGAGATCCTTGGAGAAGTCATTGTGCACAGAAAACCGAAGACCTGTACAAACATGCCTGTTCGCAGAGGTCATGTGGCACCACAAAATACATTTTTGGGTACAATCATACGAAAATTTGAAGGGCAAAGTAAGTTCTCGCTTTCTATCTATTTTGCTATAGTAGCTTTATTCTGCTTATGACTAAATGGACAGCAGCTCCAGACTATTTTTAAGTTTGGAGCCTGCAAAGAAAACCCCGGAGGTAAGGAGGGGGATCCCTGGCAGAAGTAGCAATGTTTTTGATCTAGAATACAGATTAACAACTTGAATTATTGGCTGGTGGGCTTGTTTGGGTTTGTGTTGGGGGAGGGGGGGGAGTTGGGAGGGGGATTAAGGCAATTTTCCCATACTATTTCAAGGAATAGTTTTTATCGTTAACTGTATCCATATTGTACAGCTATAGAAGTTATATCTCTTACCTTCTTCTGAACGAGTGAGATGGCTCTAAAAGCAGAATGTAGAATCTTGCTGTCTTTCCAATGTCTAAAAAATAGGCTAAATTTATTATTATGATTGTTAATGCTGTTAATAATAATTGCCTGTTCAAAATAAAGCAGAACTTCAGAAAATATGCAGAAGAGTTATTAAAGAGGAAATACTCTCTTACCTTGTTGTCATGACTGCATTTTGAAATAGCTGTCAAATTTCTCTCTTTTGTTTATGTAAGTCTAAAATATCTATCAAACCAGTGCAAATGCATCCTCAGGGAGAGTCTGTGAGATCTTTTCCAATGCAGCAGTTTACTACCTGTCGAGGAGGATGAAGCTGAAGTGTTTTTTCCTGGCCAGAATTCTAGTTTCCTATTAGCTGTAAGAAGGAACACTTGATGCTTAAAATGAATTTCATTTAGAAACAGTAGTTTGATATATGTACATTGATTTAAATATTTAGCATAATTTTAGTATCAGTCTAGTGTGAACCCTTACAGGTAATTCCAGTTCATGTACTTCCATATACTTAAACTCTTACTATCATGTGTATTATATATATTTTTTGAGAAAAAAATAAAGATAGTGCTACTCCTAATTTATCTATGTGCTAAGTCGGTGTTGCTACTCCAAGTTTTATGTAGTGAAATGTATATTTTTTCACAATCATAATACACTAGCTACTAAATAGCCAAGTGATAGTGAAAGTTCAGCTTATTGAAAGATAGCAGAAAAAGTAAGAATGAAATCTCCAAATATGTCGCTGTGTTCAAAGACCGACATATTTAAAATTTTGAAGACTTGCACTGTTTACTTGGTGTCATGTAAGAAATCTTTCATAAAGAAAGCAATCACCCTGTGAATTTAAGTAACTAAAACTTAATGTCATTAGCAGTAAGTGTATCAAATTTGGACATTTATAATTACAATGGGAATAGTGCGTTAAAAAGGTTAACAGAAACAAGCTAACAAGAGTTGAAAATTTTTGAACCTATCTTTGAGATGAGAGTTTGGGAAAGGTGATGGATGGAAGCACAGAATTCAATAAAATTTGCAAAATGTTTCCAACACAATAATTGTGTCATGTACCCCCTTTTTTTGTTTTTAGAAACTTTCTTTTCTTCTAATACTTTCTAGATAGATTTGTTAAAATACTGTCTATAAATTTACTGTAATTCACCTCAATGAAAATCCCTACAGAGTAATTTGAGATGGACCTTACATCAAGAAGCCCTTCACATGAGTAGAAGCCCCTTCCCAAGGCTCTACTTTTCCCCAAAAAAGCTACTGACTTTTCAAGGACTTCCCTGGAGTTGCGACTGATGGGACGGCACGGCACTCATTGCTTGGGCTTCAGTGAATCCTGAAACAGACAAAATTTTGAAGTCAAAGGGATGTTTACAGAGGCTTGCATAGTATGATTTTATTTCCTTAAAAACAATTATATTCTTCTTTAATATATTCTAAATTAATTTAAGTTTCTTTAAAAGCTATGAATCAAATTATCAAATGACTGAAAATCTATGTATTTCAGGCATTCCTGTGAAAAGGAGGGTTGTTCAGCATTCATCCCTGCAATCGACCATATAAGAAATGTTGAAAGAGTACTAAAAAATGCATCACTTTCTTTTATTGCAGATAAAAAATTCATCATTGCTAATGCTAGAGTGCAGAATTGTGCTATCATCTACTGCAATGATGGGTTCTGTGAGATGACCGGGTTCTCCAGGCCAGATGTCATGCAGAAACCTTGCACCTGCGATTTTCTTCATGGGCCAGAGACCAAAAGACATCATATTGCCCAAATTGCTCAAGCTTTGCTGGGATCAGAGGAGAGGAAAGTGGAAGTCACCTATTATCACAAAGATGGTAAAGCCTGGTTTTATTTTCAAAACTTTTTGCACGTTTGGTTAGCAGTTGATTGTTAAAAGAGGTGTGTATGTTATGCTGGCAAGCCTCTTTGCTGGAGGTGTTGTAATTTCTCTGAAGTCCCGTGAAATATATTTGCGTGTTTCAGTAAGGGAATCTGCCCAGAGAGAAGTGGGTGTATGGAGCGTATCACTGTACACTCACTCTACCAGCTGAGTGAAGCCAGCATAGTGTTTGCAACTCGGGAACAGAAGTTCTCCTCTTAGTTGGTTTAAAGAAGATGTCAATCACTTAAAGTAATCAGCACAGAGGAAACATACCTTGATTTAAAAGCAGTATTTTACCACAAAGTTAAAAGTAGAAAAAAGCAGCCCATCAAAAGAAAGAATTAGCATATAAAGAAAGGGACAAGTCTTTTTCAGAGCTGAGATACTGTGAAGTACCTGCGATTAAACTACCAATATTGTCCTAGTATTGCCAGAGTCAAAATTTGGGCTTGCCTAGACTATGAACTATTCCATGTTATTCAGTAAAGAGTCAATACATGCAGAATGTCTGAATCTACTGATACTATTTTTTCTTGTTAAGAGCAAAAAATGAATAAATGTATTTACAGATTTAAAAATGCATACGCAGAAGATGTAATTATGGTACATAATAGTTATATATAGAGTTTTGTTTTTGTTGGTTGGGTTTTTTTTAATTACCCAGAGTTATTTACATCTTTCAAATGAATTCAAGTAATTGATAATTGTGGTGTACCTTATTTTGTCTCTTGCTGTGTACACTCTTGGGAGAAGGAAAAGGAAATTCATATTCAAATGCTGAGCTTAAATTAGTTCTGGAGAAGTGCCAGTGTGTTGTTTACATCAATTTTAGAATCACATGCAATGTGCTCTATCATTTTAAAGTCACAGAGTTAAATCCTGTTCTCAATAATTCTATTGTTATCTTGGAGAGGCTTAAGTAATAAGTAATATGATTTTTAGCTTAGGCTGATATAATTCATATAGGACTCAGGCCAGCCATTCTACCCACACTACCCATATTTAAGTATACTCTTCGTAGAAGAGTCTCAGTAGAGCCCTTTATTCTTAGATCTGGTTTGGTGGTCTGGAACTTAGTTCAGTCAAGATTTGTTGTTGTAGCTGTGCCTTGGACGTAGATTTCTCATGAGACCTGAAACTGTGTGTCTTTTACACATCTACCCTGTGTTTGTGTTAACTTGGCATGTGTTAAAAATAATTTTTCAAAAGGAGAATGTCATTACTAACTTTCACAGCCATCAGCCTGGAGCACTGTTTGGAGATGTGGTAGTTTAAAAACTAGTTTATCCTAAAGTCTCCCAAAACATTAGGAGCGAGGGAAAGGCATTGCAAATTACTGCTTATTTGTCAATTATCAGAGATAGATAGATAGATAGATAGATAGATAGATAGATTTCTAAAATGCTGAATTCTGAAATCATGCAACACACCATAATCTCTTTGAGACAAACCAAAGAAATACTGACCATAAAAATTGCCATATCTTTCATAAATAGTTTTGAGTGCTGAATTACAGATTATTCAGTGTTAGCAATCTTATGCATAAAGGTTTTCAGTAACTTCACTTCTGTGAATAGTTACTTTAATTGCCTCAGTATTTTACTTGTCTATATGTGAGCGGGATTCACCATGTGAACTGTATGATCTGCTAAATTTAAAGAAACACAGGTGAATCATGGAAAAAGTGTCAAAATATGAGATAGGTGTGGCACTCAATTACATGGCTATCTGTCAGCTTGATTGTCTGTACATACAGATTTTTTTTGTTCCAGATAATATTCAATTTCTTTTCAAAATGTGATAGGAAATCTTAAGTCTATTTGGTGTCATGAAATTGAAACTACCTATATGATGAATGTAATGAATGTTAGTAAACATTCTATAGTTATTTTAAATAACTCAAAAATATATATCTCACTTTTCACCTTTTCAAAATTCATTTTTCAATATATACCATATATACATATACCTAAATATAACTTAGTCTATATATTATAACAATATACAGAATAGAGATACCTAATGAGGACTTCATTCAGGTTGTGAAACAAAGTAAATTTCAAGAGTTTTCTAAAAATGTGAGAGTTTAGTGCCTGGTTAGTTTCTTATTTTGCATGTGTGCTCTGAGTATGAGACTTGAGGTCAATTTCAGCAATTTTCAACTTTCAGAAGTCAATTCTAGCACAGTAAGAGATGTAACATTCTACATGTGAGTAACCCAAGTTACTCCAATAAACCATCCACTGCTTAAAAGTTTAATTTGACACTTTATTTCATAGCAAGACATTGTATAATATTTAACATAAGCATACAAAGGAGGAAGACACCTCAAGAAAGTGTGAATTGCTTGCGCTTCCTCTGACAGGAGGTTCTGAAGACCATATTACGTGCTCATGACTAAATGCCCAGTGAATTGCAAATAAAAGCTTATTCCACATCACATTGTCATTTACTCTACATAAGCCACTGATTATATTAAAAATTATTTTAGTATTTTGAAGTAAAGCAAATGTCAGTGGGATAACTTATAAAGCTAATCTGTAGTCAGAATTCGAGCAATGCAGATATCAGAAAGGGAATCACTCTATAAATAATGCCTTTTCTTTTTGATTCTAAATACCACCTCATATAATTTTAAAATGTCACAGCTTTGAAGCTCAGCTTAAAAGAAAATTCTTGCTATAGAAAAATGGTATTGCCCACATACATGGGAATTAGGATTCTGATGTTCTCTACTGGCCTATAGTCCACTTTTTGAGGTAAAAGTGCAGGATCTCGAGTTTTAAACATCTTGGTGATGCAAGACTGAAAGCTGCTGTTTGTTCACTTTTTTAATCTTTTGGCCAAATTACAAACTCAAAGAAGGTGGGACAGAAGGATGGGAAAAAGTTTTGTTGCAAGTTGATATTCAGAAAACGGCAATTGCTTGAATCTACACTGCCTTAAATATGACAAACAGAAGATAGAATGGTCAAAGGAGAAAAAGATTCTATGTATGATGGTTTTATAAATGAGTAACCTGGATGGAGCCTGTTTCCTTTTTCACCGTGCAATGTGGGGAGGGTGCAGAGAAGCGCTGAATGCTTGTGATAGCTTTGTTTTGTTTAATTGTTTAGATTGGCCTGGACTTGGGCACCCAGCGTGACCTGGACACCCAGCAGGCTCTGTCCCAACCACACCAGGGCTGTCTTCCCAGCAGTTTTTAATTTATTTAATTTATTTGCAGCTGAAAGCCTTACTAGCTGCTCTGAGTACTTCTATCAGAAAATAGCTTACTTTTGGTTTTAATTTCTCCTCACTCTTTTTCCTTTTAGAAGGATATTTACACAATCCAAGCAAAGTTCTAGTCCTCTGTCCTCTTCAAGTAGTGCCATAGTATGCAATTACATAGCTACCAAAAGAGTTAATTACTGAGAAAAATGGTTAATGGAAACAGATGGTGCCAGAACTAGACGTCCAAATTTACAGGTTCTCATAGCACAAGTAGCTCCACAATTGTCACTGGATGTACTCACCAGGATTAAAGACACGGTAAATTTCTTTTTTAATGTAAATATCCCTTTTTAAAAAGAGCAATAGATAAATACAAGTCACAAGAACTATTATTTTGAAACCGATTTTTTTTCCCAAGGATTGCCCATTAGGCACTAGCATCTGCTTAATTAAAAAATTTTACTCTGATATCAAAGCAGCAATATCATAAATTCCTTACTATCTCACTTTTTTTTTTTTTTTCACTAATCTTACAGCTATATCATCTGAATTATACTTGAAGGCAAGATATTGTTTATACAGGATATCAGTTCTTATTTTAATAAAGTTATTTATGGTGAAAATGTTTGACAGCTCTTCCTTTGAGGACTCCATTTTGCAGTTTAAATCATTATTGCATAAATCATTCTTGACAGATGTAAAATATTGCTTGAGGTGGTAAAGCTGTAAAACTTTTGAGATAAAAAGTATAATTATTTTGGGATTGAGAATGGATATATAATAATCAGAAAGTATTGTACCACATAGAATACATTTTTACTTCTTACTGTATGCTTTGTGAGCAATAATGGGAAATGGCTAAGCTTGCAGGTGATATCTGTTAGAGGAAGATAGGATCATTTAAACTTAGCCTATATGCATCAGATATTCTAGGGCTGAGAAGAGCTAAGGTAGAGTATAGGACTGAGCAAAGATGAGATCAAGCAATTTGCAGGGTGTGCACAGACCTCACAAACTAGTTGCCATTTACCCAGTTTCAGGAAAATAATTTGCCACAACTGACTGAAAATTAAACATAATTTCATTTTCAAAGCACATTTCCAAGCTAGTATCTTAAGGCCTTTTCAGCTCTTTTGTGAGGATAGGAAAATAAAAATTGTGCAAACTTATTGATGAAATAAAGTGAAAATGGTATTAAGAGTTCTTAAATAGATCAGGACTTCATTTAGAAGCTCATCATCCAGACTTCAGTTGTCATAGGCATTTTACCACCTGTGTGAACCTACCTATCAACAAAAAATACAACTGAAAAGAAAGCTGCTCATATATGTGCCAAGTCCCCTTAGATCAGCCCTAGCATGAGGGTCAGCAGCTGCAGTCTTGACCATAATTTTAGTGCCTTATCCAGAACTGTTGAGATAGGTCAATGAATCCAGTCTCTCTGATACCCTACTGGTCTAGGACTCCTTGATATAAGAAATACTATCTGACTGCATTTTGATAAAGAAAGTGTTACCACCACAAAAACCTGTCAAAAACCCCTTTCTTAATGCAGGGCCTTCTTCCAGGCATTCTTAAAATACCCCTTGGATGAAATTCAGAATGTTACTGAAGGCATTGAACTATTGGAAATGAATGAGGAGATCCATTCTTATGTCTGTAGTGCAGTGTTTCTACTTTAGGCTTTAATATTTGTCGAGAAAAAAAAATCTCTTGCCCCACACAGTTCTGATGATTTTACAGCAAGGAGAACCATCAGCAGTGAGACAATACCTCAGTGATAAAAATATCTCATTTACTCATCCCCATTCAGATGCTACTCCTATGTCTGCTCAAAACTATGGGTCACTTTTTATTCACATTTCACATAGGATACCTAATAATTATGATAAAGCACCTCTTAGATACCCTAAGAAAACTTATTTATAGGTCAATTTCAATCTTATTTTTCAAATCCTTGACTTCTTAATATATTCCTTTTTCTTTCCAGGTAAAGATGAACTGATTTTAAATAAGGAGGGGACTTTTATAAAATAGAATAAACAATTAAATAGAACAATTAAATTGACTTCTATTTTTTTACACTTTCTCAGTGTTTAGGGTCAGAAAGGTTTGAGTAGATAGATATAATTTTAGTAAGTAATGAAGAATACAGTTGCTGTTATTATATATACTGCATCTTTAAAAGGAAAAAAATCTTAATTTGGAAAAATCCATTCTGACAGTTTTGAGTTCCTCCATGGCACAAATAAAAAACCTGCAGGCTAGTGGTTCAGGAGTCTTTCATTTCAGTACAGTGTTAAGATGGAACTCTTCTTACACTGGACCTCCATAGGATAATTTAATGTCAGGGTTCAGAATGTCACGGGGCCAATTTGAACCAATCAAGGGGCCCAAATTTCCCTAGTCTAAGCTAGAAAGAAAAAATGATTACTGATTTTCAAAAAGTGCCACAGTGGTAAGAAAGGTGACACATTTTAGAGTGAAATGGAAATATAAGGTTACGATGCAATACACACCCTCAAAAGAGTTTCATTTTTTAATTATGCATTGCTGACAAAATTTTTTATCTGCTTTGAATATGCTTGCTTTAGTTGTAGTGAAAGCTATTTTGGTTTTGGGTTATGAGACAAAAAGAACAGATGCTGTCAGTCTATTTTTGGTGTGGTTTCACATGATTTATTGTGTCCTCCTTCCATCTTTATCATGCATCCTTTCTAAAATGTTACATTATGGTAAGAGTTATTGCATACTTCTTATTTGTGTTATTGATTGGTTCTTTTCCTTCTGCACCCAATTGGCCCATATATCAAAAAGAGATGTAGAGAGCAAGTCAGACATCATACCTTGCAATAGACATAGGTGAAGAGCCACTGCTTTTCTAATAGCAGCCTTTTGCATATTTGATATGAAACAAATTTCAAAACATGGCACTTTGAGTAACACCAGTGTTGACACTTCCCTCTGGTTCTAAGCAATGGGAAGAGGACAATGGTGTAGGTTAGATTTTATGTTAGTGGGTTCAAGTCCAGTTTTCAAGCATTTCCTATATGCTTGACTTGGTGTATGACTCAGTCTATGTGCTAGGTAGTCCGTGTTCTTCCCAGCTAAGTATAGAAAAAGCTTAATCAGGCAGTATAGGATTCAGAGCAACAAGACAAAGCTGACTATGGAAATTGCTAATTGACTCTGGAAACTGCATATCTCAAAAGCAATCAGAACTGTAGCTGTGAACCTCAATCCAGGCAGAGCAGATAAATGACAATGACAGCAGCGTATTGTGGCTCTAGAGTTACTCGCTCGTTTCACATTGTCTGCAGTTCCGAAAGTTCACATCTCTGAGGTGGGAACTATTTGTCTTATGATTTGGTACACTTGCACTTTTTAGTCTGGGGTATACTGGGTTTTATAGTATACTGGGGTTTTATAAAGGAAATAACATGTGTATTTGAATAATTTCTTAGAAATTAAACTAAAATTTCATTTTGAAAGCAGAATTGTAGCCCTAACTAGTCACAAAATGCTTTTTGATCTCCAGAATTTCCACAGATAGGCAATTTTAAGCTTCCTCACCAACTTTCTCAATATAGCCTTTTCATTTCTCATTTTGTTTATTCTTTAATACTGAAATCACAGTGAAATCTCATAAGGAAAGATCATTACAAAGGATATCAAAATCCAATCTGAAAAAAGTCAGAGTAGACAGTGTAAAGGGAAGGTCTTGTCTTTTTCCATTTCATTAACTGGATTCCAATTATAGATATTATACCTGGTTTTGATACTGCCTTCAATTAAAGCATTGAAGTGTTATCCACATAAAGAATATATCCTGGCTTATTTGTTAACAAAGAGCCATCATATCATCAAAACCTAAAGTTGGTATTTAAGTGTCAACATTATTAGCTATTTCATTACTGATAGTGAAGAAGAAAGTTTAGGCCAGAAATCACAGCTCATTCAGTACTTTACATGGTGAAATTTCTTGCTTTCCTGTCCTTGTTCCTCTATAATAACACAATCAATTGAAAAAAACTTGCTCTTACATTTTGCCATTACCTCATTTAAACTTCTGATTTGCCAAATTAGACTGCAGTGGAAACCAGAAGGTCTTGCCTAAATAGTCAGTTCAGAGAAACACGACAATAATTTACTTCAAGTACCTGGAAATTAGGATTTATCACAGCATCTAAATACTGATCCTTTACAGTACCAGCTTATGAAATCTTGGCCTTTTTTTTATCAAATGCACACTATTTGGCAACTGGTTGTTTCTGCAGTCAGGAAAGGCCTGAGAGCAAGATATTAATGCCTACTGACACTGGAATTAGCTTGCACACCAACAGCTTTCATAGAATTAAATGGCAAAGTTTAATTTTTGTAACACTAAGAAATCCTGATCTTTAAGCATTGGAGCACTGCTCGTACAGACAGTATACCTTTGCCAACTAGTATTAGCTGAATCTCTATTGCTGCATAAAAAGACAACAAATTATGAAAGAAACATGTGAAACGCAAACAAAACTTTCCTCCATTTTTATCCGCATACTAGACAGGCAGAGACAACTTCAAAATGAGGACATATTAGGGGGTTCTGTCTTTGTCTTATACCTAGGCTACTTGAAAAGCTGTTAATCATCAAGTAAATGTGTTTCATCGCTAACATGCATGTACTAAAGCACTCACTTCCAGCTGTTGCCAGACTTTGGAGTCTGTGCCCTTTTGAGATTATTTCTTAGAGCATTCTTTGCTGATTTTCATTCAAATCAGTACAAGTGGATCTCTGAAAATAGCTTGCAAATTTCCTCCTTTCAAAACTAATTTATGTCAATCTGCTTTACTCCTTACTCTCTGGAAAAAAAAATGCCAGATAATCTCATTAGTTTTTTGCATGTTTATGGCATTTCTTTTTATACTTTCAAAAGAACATGAAATTCAGTAGTCCATAAATCCTATTTTCATGGCAGTCAAGGTAAAATACTGTTGCAGTTCTGTCTACATGAAGAAAAGAAAAGAAAAAAGAAAAGAAAAGAACTGAAATTCCATGCCATTTTAAAATAATGACAATAAAAGAAAGGAAAATGTGTTCCATTTTTTCCATTTTAAGTGCACAGTGTTGTTTTTGCTTGATAAAATATACCAGGAATCAATTTAATACCAAAGTCTATCCAACAGAAAGAACAACTCTCCCCAGAAGGACTATTTCTGGAGTCATGGACAACATAACCATATTATGTGAGAGAGTAGTAACAGCCTTGAAGTAAAAAAAACCAGATATCTATAAATCAACATCTGAGCCTTCTCTGTGGATTAACGGAGCAGCTCACAAACTGGTATGAAAGCCTATCAATCCTGAGCCAGTCCATGCTGGGTCACTGTTCAGAGCATCCTTTGCAGAGCATCCTTAGTCTTTCTACAAGTTACACCGATTGTTTATGGCAACAAAAATGTGGGCACATAATGAACAGAAGCATATTTAGTGTTTTACCCACAATCTTAAAGAAAAGTTTTGTGATAAATAAAAGTTTGAGTACTGTTTGTGGATGACCACAAAACTGTAATAAAACCTTGTTTTGCTACTTTATCCTGAAACTTGCAAATCCCTTCTCATGTCAGGATTAGAAGTAGGATATAAGGACCTACTCCCAAATGCCTAAAAAGTTATTTAACAACTACTCACTGCTGCTGCAGCTACAAACAGAATTAGTGTCAGATTTGTGTGATGTTTGTAGATCAGGATCTGGATGTGGGTGGCTTCCCCCTCCTGTGTTCATGGTTGTTTAAGGAGGGGAAAAGAGGAAGAAATGCATGGTTCACAGACCACTCTTCTTCCTAGCTGATCAGCAGGCAAGGCTATTCTATAGAAACAACTACATAAACTAAGAACATTACAGCTAAGGGAGCTATTCCATAGACCACGCAGATCTATTTATATTCATTTTTGGTTGTTTTTTGACCTCATTTGTTAAAAAAAAAACAAAACAGTTCCTGACGTAGCAGGATTGCCAGTAGCATCACTGTTTCTGAACTCAACATATGCAAAACATAATTATTAGCCAGACAAATACATTGTGTGTGGCTGCTTGAATTTCAGACATAATCTCTTCAACATTTGAATGTACAAGAGCATTTGTCCCTGCTTCATGGAAATTGATTGAATTGTTTCCCTTTAAAATAATCTTTTATTCTTAATTCTTTTTCACTTGAGATAATTTTTCTGTAAATAAAAAAAGGCATTTATTTCCAGTTTCTGAGATTATTGGAAGAAAATATGTTGACTTTTATTGAAATTGAATTTGAAATTGTTGAACCCTAATGGAGAAGCAATTCTACATATTTAATCTTGGTTATCACCTGGAAAGTAGATTATCTAAATGTTGCGGGGGGTTGCCCCTTAGATCCCACAGGTACTAAAATATCAGATATAACTAAGTTATCATACCTGTTATAAATTATATCATGATACCTATCATGACCATACCAAGATATGAGGTTGAGTTACTGCAAGAGAAATGACTGACCTGAAGTTTTACGTGTAAAATCAAATTAAGGGGTAGATTTTCAATGAAATGTATATATCATGTACTATAAAAGTGCACTTCTCCTTCTCAGAAGGTATAAGAACTGCTTTGAGGAGCTGCCAAAATTACTTCCTACCCCATCATAAATACAAGCTAATTTCTATAGTTTACAACAGTAAAGCACTTTTTTATTAAATACATTCAATCACAGGAAGTTTGAACTGAGTGGCAAATTAGAGGTGCTCCTAATGAGCTGATTGACTAATGCAGTGAGTATTTTACCTCAAAAGACATATTATTCTGGAAAATCTCACAGTCCCAAAACATCCTTCTCTACATCCTTCTCATTTTTGCACTGTCCTCTTTTCCAACACAGCACACCAAAGTTGCATTGTAACATTTCCCAGTGTACATATATATATAAAAATGCCACCAAAAAATCCCCAACATGATCAACTCTAAAGAACAGATGCCAGAATGAGAATATAAAATGATATTATAGGGGATAGTTCTGTAAAACTACCTTTAATAGGAATTGTACTTAATAGGGATTATTCTTATATGAGCATCTCAGACCGTAGGTCAGGTCCAAGATGACACCCTAGGTAATGCAGTTGTGTACATGTCTGTCTCTTGTCATAATGAACAATAATTTCCAGAAAACTACTCGTCTTAGAGAGGTCACACGTGACCCTGAAGTGCCAGACTGGGGTTAGACTCAGCTGGGGGTTGTACTGAATGGTGAAAGTATCCAAAACATTTCCTTCTCTTGACATAGGGTTAAAAGAACACAGAGATGGAATCAACTCCTGTGTCAACTTCAGCCCTCAACTTTTCCAAATTTGATACAAAAAATAGAACTGCCAAATAAATGACAAAGAAAAAAACACAGGAGGCAGGGTTAAGAAAGTTCAGTGACTGCTAAACTCTTGATTTTTTCAAACAGAAAAAAAAATCATTTTCTAGTCTCACATTGAACTTTGTTGTGATAATTATGGCAGGTGCTACCATTATTCAGGTGTTACCACAAATCAGTCATACAAAGCCTGTGCATCATTTCAAAAAAAAGCAAAATTTATCTGAGTATTATTAGTGTTTAACTGGTGCTGCATGTATTATGCAACAAATGGAGTTTTATTTCCTCCTCAAAACAAAAAAAAAAGCATTTCCCTTTTCAAATTTCTAAAGAACTGAAATTTCATTGGACTTTAGCTAGATTCAGCTTTTTAGGTGTCCATAATAGATTCTGATCATCATGATCCTGAATACTTGTGAGATCTACATAAAATTACCAATGGGAAAAAACGACATTTCTGCAGGATATATCTGATTAGATTAAACTAACATATGTGTAAAATTTATTATTATCAGGGATATCCTCATAACCTAGTTTAGATTGTAACTTAAGAGGAATAAGACTTCACCCTTTACTTGTGTCTTGTTTTTTGGAAACTGGCACAGTCTGTATTACAGGTAATGATTTGATTCACATGAGAATCATTAAGTAGCAATCACTCAGATGTATTTGCTTTCAGAAAGCATTCTATTAGCATGGCACATACTCTAATATATAGCCTTTTACCATTCCAATATAACAAAGAATCCTTTTCTTAGATTGGTCTTTTATAACCATCATATTTTCATAGATTTCTAGAAGAATTTAGGTCAGGAGGAAAACTGGGAGGTCATCCAGTCCAGTCTTCTGCCAAAAGCAGGAGCAACACGCAATTCAGAGTAGGTTGCTTAGGACTTGTGCAGTTGGATGCCAGGACAGATCCTCTCTGGGCAACCTGTTCCAGTACCTTCATATTGAAACTGGCTTTTCTTTTATACCAGTTTAAGGCATTGTCTATCATTCTTTTGCCACGCACCCCAGTAAAAGAACTGCCTCCATCTCCTGGTAATTTCCTCACACCTATTGAAAGACTGTTATTAAGTCACACAAAACTGTCTCTAGTCACTCTAGGCTCACAGCCAATTTCCTCAACCACTTCTCAAAGGATGTAGACCAAGTCCACATCCATCTTTGTGGCCTCTGCTTTTCTCTTGTACTAGCATACAAGCTAGTACAGCTTCAGCATTTCTCTTGTGCTAGGGTTCCAAAGTTGGATTCACTCTTCCAGGTGTGATTAACTGAGTGCTGAGTAAAGGGGAAGTATCACTTTCCTCAAAGCTCCTGATGATACAACCCAATATGTTTTATCCTGGAAACAGTTGGACTCAAATTTCCCAACAGATCACTGTCTCAGTTCTCTTCCACTATCTGAAGATTCAAACCTTTCCCAGAATGAGGTGGTGAATGTTTAAAGTACCTCAACTTTATCTGCATCCACTGTCACTAAATCACTCTCCCCACTTATTAGCAGACTCAGACTTGTTCATTCTTTCACTGCTAATGTACTAGCAACACAAGCTCTTCTTGTTGCCCTTGATATCCCACAAGTTTTAAATCTAGTTCAGCTTTTCCTTTTCCAAAACTGTCCCAGAACGCCTGGGCAGTGTTTTGGTATTCCTCTCTTGTAGCCTGCCCTTGCTCCCACCTCTTTTAAAGAGGTTTTTGTTGGGATTTTTTTTTTTTTTTTTCTGTTATTTTGTGGGTTTTTTTCCACTGGAGCTTAGTCATGAGTTCTGTGCAGAGCCAACTGGTATTTGAATACATTTATTAATTTTTCTGAGTGTTTGAATGGACTGATATGGTGCTTGAGAAAGCATTTGAGCAATACTCTCTGCAATGTTTGAAGAACTAATTACTTAGAATGACTCAGATACCATACTTATTTTGTTTTTCCTCTCAATTCAGTAACCCATATGTGAGTATTTTACATATCTTCTATTATACTAAGTGGAATGTATGCTACTTTTATGTATTATTCTTTCAATGGTTCAGTATTATGTCAAGTTTTAGACATTAAATTTTACACAACTTAGATGTACTTATTCATGCATTAAGAAGTCATTTTACATTACACATACAAGATGGTTGAAATTGCAACCTAGATATTTTTTGATGGAAAACCTTTTTCAAATATCATTACTGATGTAATTCCATGTTGCTACACATTTTATTATGAAGAAATCAGTGTTTTCCTGTAATAGAGGTCAATTCACCTAGCTGTTAGGTAGGTGGCTGGTTTTCTTTGGTAGATATTTTTATACAAAATTGTTTGAGTTTAGAAGAAAAAAGACATCTTAATGCTTGTTTTGCTGTGGATTACAGTCATCCAAACCAACTTAATGCTAAAGAAAGTTGCAATGGAGTACTAAGTTTTAGAACAGCTAATCAATTATCTTACACTAGAAGATAAATGCAGCTGCACTGGCAACTAACCAGAGCATCCCTGGTTAGATCACATTATCGAGCACTTCATTCTCATCACTAAAGATATGAAAGAAATCAGATCTTCTAAGAAAGAAATATTTTTCACACTGTGTCAAATACTTTCAGTGACTTTTGGTGAGGTAACATTATTGAAAAACTGTCTTATCTCAGAAGAAAAAGTTTATTGCTTACATTTCCTAGCTAGGTCATGCAAAAGACAACATTTTCTTCTCCAGTTCTCTTCTGCCATTTTTAATTTCTTATTTCTTTCTAAAAATTATATATTTGTCCTATACACTTTCTTCCAGATTAGTGACTACAGGAGATAGAAGTCTGCTGTTTTCTTCAAGGCTTAGTACCAGATTTTCCTTTAGGACAATGCCAACTCCCCTTCCCCTGCCCTATGGAACAGCACAGTCAGTATGGAAGGAGCTCAGCACCTCTGCCTGCTGGCATTGATGGCACTCAGCATCCTGTTGGAGCTGGCTCCTAATGCAGAGCACAGCAGCAGAATATTGGGAATCCTGCACCTTGTGTGCCACTGCAGTGATGTCAGACCCATGGGTTTAAACAGTATCTCTTCAAATACCCATCATTTAGGGATGTGGTTCCATCTGAGGATATTAAAAAAGATAACTGAGACATAATCCTACTGATTTA
This sequence comes from Parus major, assembly GCF_001522545.3. Lineage (NCBI taxonomy): Eukaryota > Metazoa > Chordata > Aves > Passeriformes > Paridae > Parus > Parus major. Next base: position 20,529,890 of record NC_031776.1, read on the forward strand.
AGACATCCCAACCAGGGGGGCGGACAGCCTATTCCATTTTTCAACCATTTCATATTTTGTCTCAGTTCTTTATCTATAGATGACTGTTAAACCAGCACAATGTGACTAAACATCTTTAATGAATATTATTAACGATGAGTTCAACTGCTGCTTGAATGTGCTGATAAGCTTCATCAAATATACTTCCACTGACTAAAACAGCACTGACAATATTTTAAATTTCATTATTAAAATAATTCCTCTCCATATTGCATGCATATTTAACACTTACAGATCTCTCTGTTTCATTCTGGATTTTATTTTTAATCATGGTAATGTGATGTCTGAAAGTTCATCAATAAAACCTACTTTATTGACTGCCTAAAAGGAACTTTATTTTACTCTCTGCCCATGTGACAGGTAAAAGTATCTTCCGGGTGTACAACAGCAGTTCCTGGCATTACATTAGAAGTGCTGGTTGCCCCTACATCAGTTAATTTGATGATTCAGAAGATAATACATCTAGCCTATGCATTAAAATATAGTATTATGCAAGGATTCTTCCATTTGTAACTTGAAGTGTGTTTTTATTGCAGCTCAGATGCAAAGCCATTCCTACATCTAAGGTAATCAGTGCGAGATTCCCACACTGAGGTTTTAATTGCACCCATTTCTGCATGCAGCAGATACAGTGTTCAGGGTAGCTACTTCTATGTGCTTTATTTCTGCATAGGATTAATTTAGTGTGTATAGTAGTGGGTCATGTGTTTGATTTTTAATTTAAAGGAATGAGATGATACAAATAATTTCTCTTTCTTGGACTCAACCAAATATTCCTTGTCAGATTGCCCGTGACAAGCAAAATGTTGCAAATGTTGACTTGTTGTAAATGTTGACTTGTTTTTGTCAAGAACAGTTAAAGATATTTGGCCCTACAAAGCTTTGAGCAAAGTCAGAATGTGAGTAAGAGCCAAAAGGATGGCTTTTCTAGCCTTGTTTCTGATACTGTGCTTTGCAGAGAAACAAAGTTATCTTCACACACAGATATTACAAAGCAACTTTCCCTGGACTAATATAACTTTCAAAATTGTGTTTACATCACATTTATTTATGGTCTTTATCTAAAACAAAAGAATTGTAAACTAAATCTCCCAAAGAAGTTAACTTCTAAGGTTTGTGAGTAACTGAAAAGCTTTTGTTTTTATCTGGATTTGAAATGCTTTAAAATATTCAATACTTACATGTTTGATAAAGGCTTTACAAATATATGGTTTTTTGTGACTTAGTTGAACACATCACTCTTTTAATGATCATCAAGTCATTGTTTTTTAGATACACAATATATTATAATGTACAGTTTGAAAACAATTATGAGAGCAAAATGACATGCAGGTATTTTAAAACTGAAGTCTTTTCATACTAACTTCAGCCCTAATCTTTAGGGTTATGGCATATTTATTCTTTGAAATTACATTTTATAAAATGTAATGATAATAAATAAATAAATAATAAAATAAAAGAAATTTTAGAGATCAGTGCAGTGAGCTGAAGCACTCAGCCTGGGTCTATTTGCTAGGAAAAAATAGGGTCTTATTTTAAAGTGTTAATGCTAAATAGAAACCTTTTTGAGTACAGGATTGACAGTTCCATTAAATCTACATAACCAGGCTTTCTGAAGTGCAGCAAAAAGGGTAAACAGAACCTCTGGCTAAAAAGGTACCTTGCATCACCTCAAAATGCTTTTTCCAAAGCCTGCAATGGTAAATTTAAATTCAGCTTTTGGTATTTTAGGGCATATAGAGACCTTCATGCATATCTTTGTTGGAGTTCAATAGTGTTTTACATTTTCTGGGAATAAAACACCAGAACTGTGGTGCTGAACTGAGATTACTGTTATCTGTAAAGAAAACTTTCCAAAAGGGAAAGTTTAATAATATATAATGTCTTCATAAGAATAGTAAAGAAAGTTAATTAGTACCTGTCATGGACGTATCATCTATAAATTTCAGAAGAAAAAAAAAATTATTAAAACACAAACAAGAACAAAAACCCCCAAAAGCAAAATTAAAGGTTTTTGAGTCTGTTTGTTCTGTGCTACTAATACTTTCAAAAATTTGTTAATGTTCTAATGTAACAGCAGTGTACAGAGGAAAATTTTGCTAGGATTGAAAAAAGTTAAAATCCGTTTTAGTTTTGCTAAGTGTATTAGCCTTCAATCAGTGATGGTCAAATCAAAACTGTTTTGATAAATTTTAGGCTCTCAAGGCTACAGAAGTTTGAGTTTAAGCAAGTGAGAGTAAAGCATGCAAAAACCAGTTAGTTCCATACATAAAGCTCATTTCACCTTTACCATTACTATAACGTTCAGTGGGGAGAAGAAAGGAAATGTGAATTCTCAAGAGTCCCTAGAGTTATATATTTTCTTCTATTGAAATTATCATTCAACTCAAAGTAAAGCATCTGGTACAGTCACACACTGAACATGAATTAGATGAGCATACCTAGCAAGTAGCTGTTTACTCATTTCTGTGGTAATCTTTGCCAGTTAGCAAGAAACACACTGGCTTTCTTTATAAAGAAGGTGCCAACAGTTTTAACCCTGTAATTTTTTTATATTTTAAGATAACTTCACTTTTCCTTCAGAATTTCAAGAAAAGTTTACTGATTTAGCTGTTTGTGAAGATTTTGATTATTTACTGGGTATGAAAATAATGGCCTGCATTCTGTCCCTTTTTAACAACTTTTCTGAAAATCTAGTCTGAGCTACAAAATTAGGAAAGTGGTAGTTCTGATTTGTCGAATATCTCACTGATGCTTTTCTTATATCATAGAGGATCTATCTTCTGCAATTGTAAAATTCAGCAGTAATATAGAGCATCCAGTAATATCTTCAAACAATAATATAGAATAATATAAATATACATATATATAAATATAGAATAATAATACAAAAGTACTATTGATATCTTTTTCATGGCTGCTACTTATGCTTATTTGCAGTTATTTTTCATGTAACCACTAAAATAAATATCAGAGTATGGTGAAACACAGAAGGGGCAAATTACAAACTCACTGCTATTCCACAATTTTTTTCTTCAGAGCAACAAAAAAAATCCAGCAGTGAATCCAGTTTGTTTTGGTAGAAATGTTGATTTTTAGCTTTAATATAGTTTAAGGGAATACAGTAAATTGCTTCAGATTTATTTACTATGGTGCTTGTAATCACTCATAATTATATAATTAGATGCCTAACACTGTTTATCAAAGATATAGTCAATATTACACATGAAATTGGCTTGGCTCTGTATTAAAGTGAAAAAGTGAAACAGAAAGCTTGATGTACCACTTGAATTGGAGACCTGGTCAGACCTGAGGAATGAGTATCCTCTGGAGAAGCTGTATATTACAGTATATTACTTCAAAAGGAAAGAAGGCAAATCTAGGTACTCTAAGAAATATATAAACATAATAAGAAAAACTTGTGCATAAGTGACTGTATAAGACTGCATGAAATAATTTGGTTCTTGGCCAAACTGGGGAATAAACACAACAGAATTAAATTTTTTCAAGCTTTTAATAATTTCTGAGATCATGAGCCAACTCAATCATTTCTGCAAATGCTGAATTTCTTTGTGAAAGCCTGGGAAAAAGTGAGCATTATTTCAGCACATAGAGAAGGCTGCAATATCTACCAAGCCCAAAAGCTTGGCTTCAAACTGTCAAAACAAGAATTGAATATGACTAAAATTTTAAAAATTGAAGATGAAAGCTTTTACTTAAACTTTGATCTTCTCGGCAGGAAAAAGCCAATCAAATAAACAATGGAGAAAGACAGACATATATTATTAAAATATCACTTTAATTTCATTAAGTATTAATGAAAAAATGTGACTAGTCCCATTGTATGTCTCATTAATATCAACAATTAATAAGGCTTTATGAAATGTGCAAAGAGGAGTATAAATAACTCTAACATTGATTCCAAACATCCTATAATCAAAAAACCATGGGCATAGAGTTTCTTTAACAAAGCATTCTTAGAAAGTCTCAAGTTTCAAACTTTTAATACTTCTGAAATCTGAAATGTTGAAAATTAGTTCTCCTTCAGATCTATGTTATATTCTTAAAATATTCACTCTAAAGCAATTTAAACATTTTTGTGAGTGACAGATGAAAACTGGTAAAAAAAGCTTTTGACCTAAAATGTTTAGCTTCAGATTCTCTGAAACTCAGTAAATTATAATAGCTGATATATAATTAGAGATAAAATTTGTATTTTTGATCTTTTTTTACACATAATATCTTGATATGATTTTTAATGAATCCTATAGTGAATATTAAAAATACTTATAGGTCTGTGATATACTTATTGTAAGATCCTGTACTATCCTTTGTATTACATAAAAATCAAGAAAAACAATCTATGGTGTTTTCATTTATACATATATTTATAAAGGAGGCAGGCAAAAAATTGTTATTTACCTACCCATCATTATTTTATTATATAATTCTAAAAAATTTTTAACTACCTTTTGAAAATTTTAGAAAACTTAAATGTCTGTCTTATTTCACTGGAGACACCATGCTGGTTTTATAAATCTTCAATGTCTAGACTTTACTTTAAATTTCTGTTTATCTAAGTGGAGGTACTGATACTTAATATTTCTAAAGGTACTGTTTGTGCTGCAAACAGCAGACCAATTTCCAACTACCTTTTCTAGTTCCCTCTCTCTGCTCAGTGCTCTCCTCTCCAACCTGTCACTTATTCTTGTCATTTGTTTAGTTGCATTTCATTTTACTCCAGCCAGGAAAAAAATATTTTCCTAATTGTACAGCTATACAGGCTAGCGCAGGACAAATAGATATTTGATAGTTTCTTGGAAAACTGGATTACAATTTCCATTATAAAAGTAGTTTTTATTGCTTAAAGCGCTGTTTCTGCCACTGCCCCTGAACTCTATGCTCCCAGGCACAATACACATTAGCCTACAAGGGAAACATCATCTCAGGACAAATCTCTGACCTTTTAATAAATACTGAAGACATCAATTGGTCATTGCAGAGGTTTATGAATGAGCTTCAAAAACAGAACAGCTCAAGACCAAAAATTAAGTAATGATCAGCTGTAGTACTTATTTCAAGGTCATGTACAGAAACCAAAGATTGAGCACATATTCCTACAGAGAAGTTTTTCATCAGAATATACAGGATCAGCCAATTTTTGGTTAAAAAGTCAATATTTTTACATGTCCTTCCTAATACAAAATTTGAGCAATTTCTCACTAACAACTAAAGCAAGGTAAATTGTAGTTCCAAATATAAATTTCCTTAGAAATAGTCTATCCTTTATGTCTTAAATTATTTCATGGAATAAAAGAATTCAGTGCCATACTTCGGCAAATTAAGCAGGTGGTGTTGAGCAGACAGAAGATTAAGAGCAAGATCTGTATGGAGCATCCAGATACTTTTGGGACAAGGGCAAAATCTAACTAGCTACCCATATGTATGTTAATTGATTTTCCAGTCTTCCACTCATGTAAATTGAGTAGATGGAAAATTCAAGAATCTTTATCCTTTGTATCCTTATGCAAGACTTAGTGGATGGTAATACAAGCTTTCCTATTTATCAACACAGTGCTATATGTTTTACCAAAGATGGCAGGACTTTTACTGCCCTGTCCCAGATCACCACAGCTCTTCGAGCAGTCACTTCAGTGCACATTTTTTCTTAAACCTCTACAGCCCACAGAGGGTGTTGGAAGTGAAAAACCAGAATGTGACCTGATACATTTATCCTCATCTCTGAGTACTTCCCAAAATAGGGACATACCTATCGGATGTGTAAAAGAACAACTACTGTGTGCTCACAAACAGCTTGTAGGAGAATTTTTGAGTACTGAGTGGGAGGAGAAATGACAGCTGACCAGGAAATAGGGTTATATGTTCTTTTTTAAAAGCATCATTTGGAACCATTTCCACAAAACCACTACTCAAGGTTAATGAAGCAAACACAAACTTATCATTTCATCCTAAGGAACGAACATTAAATGCAGTATTATCTCTAATACTGCACTGCGGTATCACTTCTGGGTTTCTGTCCAAGTCTTGGTGTGGGACTTGAACTCATGGTTTTTTGGCCAGCTCAAGAACCTACTGTGAGCTCAACCATAAAGGTGTTCACCCTACTTTGAATTACACAGCAAAATACTTACTGTTGTAGCACAAATATTAGGAGTGTGATACAAATAATTGAGATCTTATAGAAATAATCATAAAATATAAAAATAAACAAGGCCCTAAATATTAAAGACAATTTAAAGACTAAGATCTACTGCATTAAGTACTTTTATTTCTCTTAAAAATATTTGCTGTATTGCTATAGCAAGATAAATAGATACTAAATTACAGTGCAGTGTTACATCACTTGAGCAATTTCTTCCAGCCTATTGCAGAAATAGGACTAGACCCATTAAGCTAATCATCTTACTGAAATTGCATTACTAATATTTAATTTAATGCTTCTTTTACAATGTAGCAGCCCTCCTTCAAGAGCTAAATATTCATGTGGATGGCACAATATGTTATCTTAGGACTTCACTTGTGAACTTATGGCTAAATTGTGGTACTTTTATTTGTAGTAAAGGTGACTGGTTTGAATTCTACAGAGATTGTTGTGACTGCTACCAGCTACTTAAATCCAGAGGTACAATTTAGCTCTGCATTCCAGCACTCAAATGAAAATAAAATAAAACACCAAGGAATGAAATTTTGACTAAGGATGCAGATGCTATAATGGCATATTTCACCATAGTGTTAAAACATACAGGGAGCAGCCAAAATTAGTGCAATTTCCTATCAAAAGTTACCACTGGCAACTCTTGTCATCATCCTTTTTTGAAAGCTGTCCCAGAAGTAGAAGAAGGAGAAGCCACAGACAAAAGCTTGCTGATATATACAGCATTATTAGAGAGAAACACCACAGTACCTCTGGTTCTCGGTTCAGTGTTAACTGCTCAGGCTGGCAATGAATGAGTGTGAACCACTCATATTATGAATGAGTGTGAGAATGATGTGAACTGCAATTTGGTGGTTGTTTTATTTGGTGAGCTGAAAACTGGAGAGAAAAAAAAGCTGCTCCGAGTCAAATGAAAGAGCAGAGTTGAGCTGAGGAAAGGAGATAGTGAGTGAGTGATAAAGAAAGGTAAAGTCAATGAGGAAAAAAAAAATCCAAGACTACTGCTACAAGGTGGGAAAGTTTTCAGATGGAATCTTGCTAGCCACAAAATGCCTCATCAATGGTGCAATTTGCAGTTTCATACCATGAAGCTGTCTCAAGAAAATGTATTAACCTTTCAAAATTTTCATCCACTTCCTTTGACTGAAAATTTCCCCAAATAAATGCAAAGTCATAAATAGTTTCTGGGTTCATTCTGCATTTGCTATTTATTTTCATTTAAAATAGTAAATGTCATAAATTTAATCTAAAAGCTTCTTACATTGAACTTGAGAAACATTTTTGGCTTAAGCAATGTATATATATATAATCACTCCTTGTAATTTTATATATATATATATATTATAATATCAAAACAAAGAGCTTGATAGTATTCCTGCTTTTGAAGGCCTGTGCAATGGAGATGAATGTAGTAGCCCTCTCCTCCAATGTATGTGGTAAAAAAGAAAATTATAAAGCCGTTTATAATGCTGTTATAATTGACAGGATCTAGCACAACTGGCTAGATTCTCTATAAGCACCTTGTATTATGCATGTAGAAAGTGCTGGCCAAAAGGGGAGGTGTAAAGAGTTTTTACAGCTGGATGCCAGATTTCTGGCAGCTCTGAGTGTCAGAGCAGTCTCTGATATAGCCATGATATAAGATTAAAGCCATGCTTCAAAGGTCTGTGGGTATAACACATTTGTACACATGCACAAAAACATGTAGTTCAATTCCTGACTGAACTGTCTTTGTTTTCTTGCTAATCCATATCAATACTTTTTAAGTAGGTCTTTAGATATGAGGATTGTAAATGCAAAGTGTTCAGGATGTTATGCCAGCAGGCAGTCAGGAAGATCAGAGGAATAACAAACAGCAAAACCCACATCGATAGAGAAGTTTGGTTCCTTACTAATTAACTACAACTGTGATTGAAATTACTTGTTTTGAACAAATCTATTCAAATTTCTTCTTTCAAATTTCCTAGAAAAACTGTTTCATAACAGACTTTGTTAGGTGCAGAAACATGCAACTGAGACCTAATGAAAGGATTAGTCTCATACAACACAGATTGAAGTCACTTAGGCCTTTTACTGTGACAGGATAAACTGAGAATAAAACTTAATGCCTTTCAAGCTGTTAGGCAAGAGCTCAAAAGCACTTTCTAGCAGTTCCAATCAAAGCCTGCAAAGTTCTGATCCCTTTATTGTAAACAGTAGAAAGTATTTTAAAATATTATTCTGCAATCTAACCCCAGAACTAAAGATACCAAAATGTATTTTGGCCTGTTTCAGTCAGCATTTCTCTGATTTGAATGTATCTTTGCAGCAACTCCACTTCACTTAAATTGTCCCAGATGTGTGCATCAGTTTAACTGAACTTACTGAATAACTGAGGTTAAAAACTACATGTAAGTACTTATTCAGTTAACTTGGATTGGTATTTTAAAATCAAAAAGGCCCAGGAGAGGGCTTTTCAGAACCAAGATTGATGTGTTTCTTCCTTGCTTTTAACTTCAGGATTAGGAAAATGAAGGAGATGTTTTGCTTTGGAACACCCCTATTTGCTTTTGCTTATTAATGAAGATCAAAATGTACCTGACCCTCTTACAGTACCTATGCTGCTTTACTTTGCTGACGTTGCCGGATGATCGTGAGCTAGAGGAGACATTGCTTGTATCCCTGTATAAGTTTCCAGTATAGTGCATTGTTGAAATATTTTCCCCACATTCTGTTTTTTAAAAGAATTCTGCTTTACTTTGCAGTGATGGATTTGTGGGGCAATGAAAATAAATTTCTATAGTAATATTTTAGCCCCTGCAAATATGAAAGAAAAGAAACGTGTTGATGGAGATACTCAAATATTCAAGACAGCTTCAATTCAACAAAATTGCAGCAAGAAAGCCCTAACACACTTTCCCTTTTAATGGCATAAGTTCCTAGTTGTATCATCTTTAATAATTTCTTTTGCTGTTGTATAAAGCATAGCTGTATATTTTCCTTTATTTTGCTCAGTTACAGAATTTTTTTTTAAACTGCAGCATAATTGTGTTGCCTAATGAATAAATTATATAACACATTTAATCCTGATTGATATTGCAGTAAAGCTCAAATTATTCTTGCTACTAATTAATGAGCACTTCTGTATCTGCAAAAGATGATTTAACTAATACAATATATAGATTTTTGAGGCTAATTGTTAAGTTTAATGAACCAGATATCTCCCACTGAAGCAAGTGTCGTGTGTCCTTACACGGAGCAGCTAAAAAAGTTATAAATCCCCTTGCACAATAGCAGTAGTTACGGATCAAAGGCTGTTCTGAACTGTATTCTGCTTGTGTAGTGTCCTTGACTTTAATGGGAATGTGCAAGTAGAATACAGTTTTCCACTATGTTTTGACTTCAAATGTGATTCTGTTTTCCTAATTTGTGTTCTGTTTAACTTTAGATCATTTTAAGTACGGAAAGTAAAATAAATACAATGAGGAAACTCAGATATGAAATGGAATCTGTCTGAAAAACAGCGAGAGAGGAAGGCACTGGTGAGGCTCTGTTACAGGGAATGCATGGATTACCAACCAGCAAGCACAAATCACAATAAAAGCCTTTTGAATACATAGTTTCTCTGGAACTTCCACGTTTAAAGCCACAGACAAATTTAGCAGGAAAGAAATCCTTTAGTAAAACAAAATGCAGCAAAGCAGTTGAGCACAACTGGAGCCCCAGACAGACCTGCTATCAGCCGCCGTTAGTGGCGTGCAGCACAGGATAAGTTAAAGACGGCTGATGGTGAATTATAATGACGTGGGGAAATGGGGTAGAGACACTCAGCCGTGAACAACAGGGCGCACACAAGATTAAAAGAGCATTTATTTGCTTAGTCACTTTTTTGCTTCTCCTTGCTGACTGGAGTACCAGATAATCCCCATCCAGATGTTACTTATGACATTGACTTTTTTTAGAACTTAGTCATAAGGTCAGATATCTGGAAAGGGAAAAACCCAACCAAATGAATAAGCAACAAACCAGCAAAACTCAACATCAAAACCAAAACAAATATTTGAAATAAAACATCATGTCTGGAAAAGTGGCAAGTTAGAAATTTCATGTTACTGAATTAGTGATGCAAAATGACAGGCGTGTTTGGAGGGTTGTCTGTCATCTCATAAGGATATTGCCACATAACTTCTCGTCTGTGCCACCATCAGCAGCTGCATTAGCAGGAAGGGAATATAATGAATGGTGTTCTTTTAAGTCTTGTATTAAAAATTGTGTTGATGTATGTGGATTCTGTTTATATTTTTTAAACTATAAATTGCTTTTGGATAATGTTTTTAATTTTTTAGTTTTAGTGCTCCTAATTTTTTTTTTTTTTTTTTTTTTAAAGCCCAAGGTGTATAACAAAGCCATAGCTATGAAATTCACCTTTGGCTAAAATCTTGCCATTCACTTTCTATCAAAATCTGTCCCTCTAAAATTATATTAATTATTATCATTTTTTTATTGTTTACCATGAATCCACTTGAAGCGGACTGAATAAAGGGATGAACCTTCCCTGTTAGACTTTAATGGCAATTTCTGTTTCTCCCTGGCAGTCTTCATTAATCCATTTGGAAAGGACTGAAAACACTTGAGTCAGGGAATAAGAAGAATATTCTTTAATTATTTTATTTTAATTATTCCTCTAACTCTCAAGCATTTTTTAATTCAGTCAACTTATGTATAAGTCTTACTATTAACCATGTTTTCCTGATTTACCAGCCCAGATACACCAGTTCATTTTCATTATTTTTGAAGTCTAGACTCTGAAATGTCACACACCTTAATTGTGGCCATATTCTGGTCTTCTATATTTTCCCTTTCACATTATGCAACATCAAGCACAACAGACACCAAACACTCTATTACAGCCAGAGGATTACTGTTTCTGTGCCATATAAAAAAAAAAAAATCATATGAAAAGGAGATTACTACCTAGCTGTATGTTTCATAATATGGCAATGTTGCCAGTATTTCTGTGCCTGGTATTCAAGTGGTATCTAAATGATTCATACAAGCCATTTCTGTCTGTGTCAAGGAACATGGTTTCTGTGGTACAGGAATGCTTTTCTCAGCTTTTGCTTCAGGATATAGTTGGGTATAGCTAAGCAGAAGGATTAGCTGGAAAGAAATTAGAAATAAAGCATGTTTCCATTTCCCTGATATTTTGGGAGATTGACTCTTAAAATCAAAGAACAATGCAAAAATTGTATAACTGTATAACAGGAGTACATTGTTCAACTCATCAGCACTCTATGCGATGGTGAAGTTGAAAATACAAAATTGGAAGGAAAAGTCTGACAGCTTTTAGCACATTTGAACTCATGTGGAGAGGGCCTCAGGACAAACTTTGTAAAAGCATCTAGAAGCATTAAGAGAAGTAACTGTAGCACATGTATTAAACTGCTTGATACCTGCCATCCAAGAATCTTGGTTAATTTTTTTAATTACCCTGATTCTTTAAAATTATTTGACTCCTCTTAACCAGATGGAAAAATATAGCCAAAGTATTCTTACTCTCAAAGAGTCTTCTCACTTAACCAAGAATGATATTTCCTGATTATCCAGCAGTAGCTTTGCACACATAAAACTTCTCTTTCTAGCCATGTGAAGTCAAGATCTTTCTTTAAATCTATGTGCTTTCAGAAATTTACTCTCTCTTTTTTCCTCTCTTCTCTTGATTATAGAGCATTAATGAATGATTGAAAAATGGATGAATAATTCTACATTTAACAACTAGCATAACAGCCTGTGGTCTTTGCTAGAGTCACTGAGAACATTTTAATGAACAGGCATGACAATTTTCTGTTTCAACACCAGCATCAATAATAATCAGCTCAAGACAGAGACCCTGGGAGGTAAGCCACAATTTGTGGCTGTATAAACACGATGAAACTCAGGAATGCAAAATCTAACTTTATTTCCAAAAGTTAGTGGACAGTAAGTTAAGCAAATGCATTTTCTTAGTAACAGCTGATGAATTTTTGGTAATCATATACTGTGTCTGCAGTGTTTTCCCCTCTCATCTGTGTTGTTCCTTGAGACAGTTTGCCTTTTCCCATAACTCATAGTTTAAACTGATGAATTCAGCCCATGTACCACCTTATCCTGAGTAACAGCTGTCTTGTGTCACAGTTCAGCTTCCCAAGAACTTGGTCTATGATATAGTCAACTGAGATACCACAAGTGTTAATGAATGATTTGAGCTGTGCCAGCACCAGTGGTTACCACGACTTCTTGGAACAATGTTGGACCAGACGACTGAGTTATTGTCAGAGTTTAGGCTATTTTCACTGAATTCAAAGGGCTGTTCTGACCTGCCTTCTGTACTATTAACAGATTTTTAATGGGACCTGGCAATGTCACTTTTCTCTAGGAAAATACACATTTCCCATGTCCTCTGTTGCATTCAAATAACCATATTGCAGTGGGTGAATTGCTTGTAAATAGCACTTTAGGGTGGGCGTGAGAAGATTGGTTCCAGGCTGTTGTGCCATACTGTTTCCTTGCAAACAGCTTTTTGGTATCTACGTGCAGCAAACTTCACCTTTCAGATCCCAAGTACTTCACAGCAAGTGGCTTTCCATAAATGAAGTGGCAGAAGAGCTATTCCTCTGCTTGTCATTGCTTTCCTGTTGAAGGTGCATACATTGCACTTTGAAACTGAAAATTTCCTTTATATGTTTGTTGCTCTAACATTACTGTTCCTTTTTCCCTATCACCCATTTTTCCCTAGCAGGACTATAGGTATTCCTCCCGTGGTCTCAATATTATCTTGCCTTAATTGTGAAACTTAAATTCTTGACTGATCATATTAATAGTTAAACTACCTAGCAAGAGTCACTTGGGTGACATTTAGAAAAATTTTGAATACTGTTTCAGCTCAATTTTTTACATTTGTTATGAGCCAAGTGGAAATTAGGAGAGTAGGAGTACTGTTTAAAATATGTACAGTATGATCTTTTCAATGGGCCAGTAGTTTGTTTTACAAATACTGCAATGAAATATACTTCCTTGCATAAAAATAAATTTAATTCAGACAATTGCTGTGGCACTTGTAAATGTTTAATGAAACTCTTGAAAGCTCTTTCTCATGTATTTGAGTTTATGCTTGATAAATTATAAAAAAAGAGTTCTTTCAGTGATCTTGTCATATTCTACAACTAGAATCGGGTATAAACACCCAGCAAATTGTCATGTAAAAATCTCCAAATACATCTATGTGTGTTACATGTCAAGGGGAGAAAAACAATGTCACAATTTGGTTTCAAGTGTTTTCTCTACAACTTCACTGCCCTAAAACATAGAAACACAAAAGATAAGATCAGACTTGGTAACTTCCCGAGATTTTTTTCATGCATTTCCTTATTTACCCTAGGAACAGCTTTCCAGACAGAGGTTGCTCTGCAGGAAGAATCAGGGAAAGAAAAAAAGCATTTTGATAAATTATAGAAGGCTAATATATTTGGCATTCTTGTCTGAAGTCTTCACTTTGAGGAAAGACAATGTGGGCAAGTGGTTTCCCCACATTTCTTCAAACACAGTTGAAACAAATTAAAATAGGTCAAAACACTTATACTATTCACATCTACCTATACTGCAAACTTATTTTTTCCAAGCAAACACCCAGTCTCATTCCCTACTGTTCTTTTATAAAGATTGCTAGAACTACAGCCAGCTGTGTAGAACAAACTCTTCTGCCTATGATAAGTGTTATTTAAGATATTGTCCATTGTGGGTGGAGGTAACACCTGTATCTTCTGGGAACTGTACAGCAAATTTCATACATTTGAAATTGCTTGGTGCCCCAGCTCATTGTAACGAGTCCCAGATAAATTGGTGATTATGGCATCCACATACTTAAAGTCAAAATTGGGCAGACAACTGAGAAATTACCAATGCAAGTTTTCTTTTCTCTATGGTGATACACTATCTGATTTTTTCCATCCAGGCATTAATTAGCATTACCTTTGCATATACAGTAAGGAGATAAAGGCAAGAGAAATAACCAAGTCCTGATGTTCCTTCAGGATAAGAAATTCAACCTTTTAACCAATGAAATATGTATAAAACAGTCTTTGAACATTGTAACCTTTCCCTTGCGACATGATCACAATGGCATCTGATCAGTTGCTACTTTTTCCAGTCATCAAACCATTCAGAAAATTAGTCAGAGCTAACCTTGCTTAGAAGTGGGGATGCCAAGTGGATTTTTAGAAGATCACAGTAGCCAGCACTTCCCCCTCCTCGTCCTAAACTAGAATTACAAAGCTTCAAACCTCTTTACAACGGGGCATTATCAACACTATTTCAAGCATGTGCGCATGGGCTGCAGCACGCCAGGGAAATTGTGTGCTTTATATGTCTTGGTTATCTATTTTTGGATATTTGTATGATTACTGCAAAGACCTCACTGTTTTTGCTTGTTAAATATTTGTTTATGCAACCTTCCCCCTGCAGGCAACTGTGATCATGGGATCCTTACTTTATAAGGAATTTCAGTCCCATATGTTGCTCCTGGCGCTTTTTGCTGCTCTACTGGCACCTCTGCTGCTTGCCCTTTAACAGAAGTGACAATTAAATCATAGAAAAACAAATCTTAAGCTGTAACAGAAATCTCTCCAAGCCTGAGGCTAAAGCAACCAAGATCCCTTTTAGATTGTATTTAAAAGTTATGGACTGCATCTGGCCACATGACAGCAGTGACATAAATCCATACGTTCCATCAGAATTTCAAGACTGACTTTCTTCAGCTCAAGGAAAGCAAGTTTTGCCTGATGTACAGAACTGCTTTGATGTTAGCAGGAGTACAAAACATTCAAGATTAATTAGAGCTCAAAGCATAAATGCAACAAAGGGAATTCCCTTCCCTTCTGTTCTTTCCCAATGGAGAGAGGGAATTCCCTTCCCCTTCTGTCTCCTCTCTGAGCAGGGAGGGAATCCCTTTGCTATTCTTACTCATGATGATGATTCTTTTCTCTTCTGAGGAGCAATGGGTAGTTTGCGTTTTTTTTCCTTGTTTCCCTTTTCCCCATCAGAGGGTTGAGAACTCCCTGTTTCCCCATCATTACTCATTCAGGGGTGAAGAGGGACTCAGACACTCACTGTACCTGTTTTCTGCTTTAATATTTCAGTATGAGAATTAATTTCATGTGGGGTGGGTTTTTTTTTACTTTATTTTACCCCCTGAGTGCAGCATTTTATCCTACAAAAATATGAAACCAGAAAACCACTTGATATTTGGTTACTGGCAGCTGTAATCTAAATATAACTGCATCTACTTCAGTATGGCTAATTAATAATTAATACAGGGAATGGGGTTTAAAAACAAGGCTGAACACCAGAATCCACACTTCATCAAAGGGGCTTCTCCTCCAGTCTAAAGTACGCACCAGCTATAGCTTCTAATGCAAAAAATTAGTTATTCTCACTGGAACTGACTAAAGTAATCTGTCCCACTACCCTGCCAGGAATTACAGAATACCATGAAGTTACAAACTATTTCAAGTTCATTTTGATGAAGGATGATGGCCCAAAGAAACCACCACTAATGTACAGATTAAGTTCCATTTCAGTTACACGCCTCTGAAGCGAGCTTTGTGTTTCCCTTCACAGGGTAATGAGTTTCACCTGTGTGATTAAAACCAAAGAATAATGGATGATGATGTGAACTTTGTTCATTTACTACAGTACTTGTTGTTGGGTTTTAATAATTTAGAATATTGCAGATCATAGGTGGAGCCGTTCTGTACCTTTGCTAAAAAATAATGAGGTAATATATTAATGTGAAACCTCATTGTAATTTATGTCCTAAGGGTGAACTTCTAATGAAGAATGCATTTTCTCTGATTTTAAATTAAATGCTCTTTTTTTTTCCCTGACTAGTTTTCAACATCCAGGGCACAGTCAACAAATTTAAATGTAAATTTCTAAAACGTGAAACCAAGTATAGTAATAAATAAAATAAGAGAAGAAATACTGGAAAATAATTTAAACCCCATAGAATATCTGCAGGAAAAGACAGCTTTTCCTCCTCAAATTTATCTTCTCCTGATTGATTGTTTACTGTTGCTTTCTTTAGCCATGGCCTTGATATTACTAAAAATATCATTAATATTTCACTCTAAATGTTTCTAGGGAAAGATTGTCTCCTAGGAGCAAATTCTTGTACAAGTAAAATTACAAGCATGTTGATTCTATCCACTTTCTTCCCAGATTAGTTCACCAGGGTTTCTATTCTCATAGATAAAGCACCAGTATTGACACAAAACCTCTGCTATATACTCCTTATACTTTAAGGACTTTTAACAGAAACAGAAATTTGGAACAATGTCACCTTTAGGTATGTTGTCATCAGCTATCCACTTATATATTTAGAAAATCACTGTGGTAGGTATATCACAAATATGGCAAGAGCAGGTTGATAAAACAAGTGAAATTAGTATAATCAGACCATTTTTAACACTTTCATTTTAAAAATATGTAATATTTTACTTGCTTCTTGTGAGGGTAAATAAATATAAATCTTGCACTATTTAAGTCCAGCATCATCTATGCAAAAAAAATAGATTGGTCAGGTTCAGGGAAACCAGTAATCTCAAAGGCTGCGAGTTCATGAAGAACTGAAAACAAGACAGGAGCCAGATACATCTGAGTGGTAGTTTTGACTTTCACAGTCTCAATTCTCCTCTTGAGACAGAGTTCACTATGAGATCCACAATACATTTTAAGCATCTTTCTCAGCCAGACTCAGCTGGCTAGAATTTAAGGCTCAAATGATCTCGTTTGTGAGTAGACTAGGTATCTGAGTCCATGTGTTACTTCTAAAAGTTGAGATTTTCAAGAGATACCTCAGCTAAATTATCATCTTTCACTGTGCTGTTACTTTCACATTTGTGAGATCTCAAACATTTTAACAGCTGGATCAGTATCACTTCAGTAGTGAAGTACACTATCCTCCTCTCCATACATAATTGTAATGAAATCATAAATCAGGAGCATTCAATGTAATTTTAACTTGGTTTAGTTTTGGTTTTGAAAATTATAATAATCCCAAGAGTTGCCAGTTAGGCTTTTCATTTACTGCTGAATTACCATTACTTTGGAAGCCTTTTCTTTACAGAAACATTCATAATCCGCATTTCTTTTGGTGTCACATCCTCAGAATTTCTCATTGCTGTCTCCAGCTCTTAAAACTGAAAAAAATAACAAACTCTCTACTTTTTTTTCGTGCTTCATACAGTGAAGAAAAGGTAAAAATATGTGAAGGTCACATGGAGGTTATGTCTCTAGGGAAACTCTTGTTAAAAAATTGTGCAAATTATGTACATGCAAATGTTGTGCATGCAAATTGTCAACAAATTTTCAATCTGGTTATTCAATTACTGTCAGCCCTCTGAGAGCTGCTGAACTAACCCTGCTGGCTTTGACATACAACAATTGTTACACGAAAAAGACAGTGTTGTCTGAGAACTATTTTGCTATGGGTTTCTTTGCTCCTTCTAATCTATGTTTATCTAGTCACATTTTCTGAAAAGAATGTTCTGGCCACTGATACAGGTTCACGTGCTATGAAAGGGTACTCAGCTTTCTGATGACCATCTTCAAATCTGCTTTGACAAACAGCTCTCCAAGGCCTACACTAATATAAATGTGATGAATATTCATCTTTCATGAACAAATATTAGTGGTTTCTGCTTCCTATTTATCTGTTCTTAAACTGTGGGGATGATAGGGCAAAAAGGACTGAATTAATGACACTATCTTCAAAGATGTTTGCAGAATGAAGAAAGTTCCTATTACATTCTGCTGTTAACCTGTAATACTTCTAGTCCTCAAGCATAAATTCTAGTTATATTCTTCTGCCTCGAAATCAGAGGGCCACTTACCCAAACCTTCTGCTACTCAAGGGCCCAAACAAATTACAGATACCAAAGACAATAACACAGATAGCATAATACCAGATGGTGCTGTACTACTGTTTCAGATGGCAGCCTTTTTCTTTCAGTAGCACTTGATCTCTCCAAGCACCAGACACGTCCTTACGGTCTAATCTCTCACGCCAAAGAACGCCGCGAAGGCGGCGCGGTGGCCGCAGCAGCCCCGCGGCGGAGGGAGCGGCCGGGCCGGCCCCGGCGCGGCCGAGCCGGGCGGGAGGGAGGCAGCTGCTCCCGCTATGTACAAACAAAGCCCCGGTTGCTGTAGCAACCCGGCAGCCCTGAGCGAGCTCCCCGGCACGGCACGGCCCAGCATCCTCCCCCGCGCCGCCCGCGGGGCTCCTCGCACGCTTCATCCCCTTTTGGACAATGCGCTCCGGGATGTGCGCTGATAGAGCCCGCTGGGGTGAACGGCGCCGGGCGCGCTGCGGCTCTGGCACATGAGAAATGTGTCCCAGCTCTGCAAGGGCCCAGCTCCGCAATACCTTCCTATAGGACAAGCTTAAACACGGATATTGAGCGTGTGCATTGCTAAAGTAAATGGTAATCTATTTGATGAAACTGAATTTTAAAATATACATAGCCTTTGAAAAGAGAGATGGACTGTATACAGCAGCATGCTGTGAATTTTAATGCTTTCTTTTTAAAATTCAGCATCTATAAATTAGGTTCTGTTACCAAGCTTGTTTCATTCCTCTGTTATCAAGACAGTATTCTTAGATCCACAATACCTAATATTTGTGCTTTTGCAAGAAACAAGAATCCAGAATAAAGAAAC
This sequence comes from Parus major, assembly GCF_001522545.3. Lineage (NCBI taxonomy): Eukaryota > Metazoa > Chordata > Aves > Passeriformes > Paridae > Parus > Parus major. Next base: position 20,548,836 of record NC_031776.1, read on the forward strand.
ACACTTTTTTTTTTATCTCTTTGACAAATATATGGGACCTAAATAACAGACCAAATAAAAAAAAATAAATAAAAATTAGACTTATTATAATGACATTATCTAGATTGTTATTATAACTAGCATTAGATATGTCAAACATAAAATGGATGTTTGCATGAATCTTGCAAAAATATCCCTCATTTTGAGGAGCTTGGAACATAATGCTTTGAGGAAGATGATAGAGAGAGATTTCATGTGCTCAATTGGATACTCACAGCTACATGGAAATCCCACATTATACTTTTAGTTCATTGTGAACAGATAATCTTTTCATGTTTCTGACAAGAAGTATTTTAATTCATTGTCTGCTTTCAATTGATGGCTCCTATCAGTGACAAACTCATGTAAAAATGTTCAGAATCCAAGTTCAAGTTCACCGTATGTTACTTCATTATAATAGTGTTAGCACATGGAAGGAATTGTAGCTTTTACTGATCCATTTTTTCACAACATATCAAGATAGAAACGCTGCACTAGCTAAAAAAAAATAAAATTAAAAAAAGGTAAAAAAAAAAAGTAGTAGTAGCACTTTCACTGATATTTGAAAGTCTGTCCTGCCTGTCATGAGAGAGCTATTGGTAGGAAGAATGCTAATACCACATCAAAATTTGTCATATAGGAAAACTGATACTCTGGGCAGTGTACAAATTTTCATTACACTTACCTGGACTGGCTCTGATAGCTGGCTCTGCTTATCAGGAAGGACCAAAATAAACATGGATATTTTCAATTGAGTACTGGTGAGACCTTCTCTGTACCAACATCATTCAAAAAGTTCTTATATATTCAGTCATGATTTTTTTAGACATTCATTGTCTCTGATATCTTGAGCTAGAAATTAGATGCCTAACATCTAATGAAAGGCAACAGTAGATGGATGTCTTACTTTTAAGTACCAGCCTTTTCTGGGACTTATAAAATACATCCTCAAATGTCATTAGTTCCAATTTATTTAAATAGTACTCAGTTCAACACCAAATGCTTTCAAAGTAAAATTTTTAACATGAATTGCTCATCAAAATTTCTTTCAACACTTTGACATTTCTTCTCAACAAACAGTAAGATAAAATTTAGATAATTGAGTATCCTTACCATCAGGATCAGTTTCAGCAATTTGAGCTCCTGTAACCAAAATGTTCTCAATTGTGTAACAAACAATATCCTAGCCTGTCTCTCTGCATCACTAGAAAACATTCAGCTCTACTAATGCCTTACATTGAAGAGAAGAGTTTGTTCTTAAAATCAAGATATATAACACACAGCCTGGCTGCCCAAAAAAAAAGATGAGACACAATAAAGGATTCCTTACTATTCTTAGATTATTATTAGTACTAGTATTAGTATGCATCAGTTCATGTAATCTAAGGGCTCATTGACCTGTTTCCTTTAAAAACATTATACAGTGCTTATGGAAAACTGCACTAAGTTAAATCCTTTCAGTGCATTTGAAGACCTGGATGAAACAGATCTTCAGTAACAAAGAAATCTTTAACACAGATTATCAAATACTCACCAAATTACACAGAAAAAGTGTTATTACCATCCTGATCAGATGTAAACCAACGAATAAGAAGTGAATGCACCAATTTTCCATTACTATTCTCCTAAATTAAGGGACCACATTATTCATGTATGAAACTGCAAGGGACCTGATGAAATTAATTTCATGCTCAAGCTTTCCAATGGTTGCTTTTCAGAGAAGTCTTTGTAGGCTGAAAAACTCCTCTAAAACTTCAGTTAGAGTAGGATTCAATGGCAAAATGGAATCAGAGATAGTATTTGCTTTCAGAAATGCAAACATACCTAGAAATAGTGATAAGCATTGACTTTGCACTAAACTATGACTGATACATAATGTATGGAGCTATATAGAAAAAAATAAAATAGAGACATATTTTAATGACCCTATTAAATACAGACTATTACCTTCTCTGTCACCATCTTGAATTTAGAACAGAACTGAATCTGTTCTAAATTATGGAAATGTAATTTTAGAGAAAACTAACGTTATGAAGCCTCCTGGGTACCACACCTCAAAAACACTTCCAAGATTCAATGTGTGGCCTCAGTTTTGGTATCTGTGAATACACAACCACCAGTCACCTCTTTTGAGCATGACATCAGCGATGGCATCTCTTGGTAGGTATCAAAGCTTGCTTTTCAGTGAGATACATTTCTAACTTTAGGCTCTATATCAGCAAGTTCTCTAAAAATATGGCATATTTCAAACGCACAGAGTATGAATAAAGACGTGTAAAGTGCATATAGAAAAGTAACATAATCATAAAGGAAAAATCTTAAGCCTTGCATCAGTACTTTTGATGCATAACCTGTACCAAATTTAGGTGTCTTATGGCCCCCAAACTGTACTTTACCCTCAAAAGACCATTATGTCATTTGTCCTTATTCATTATTCTAACCCCTTCTTGTCCAAACTTATAAAATACACAACAGCTTACTACAGCAAAACTTATGGTGTATGGGAGACCAGAGTCACCCTCCTTTTTTACACCCTGTAACTGGCAAACCAAACAGGTCACAGGTGCTTTTATAGTGCTTTGGCTGGATCAGGAAGTTTGACTTGGCCAAGTATTCAGTTGAAGTCAAGTATGAAACAGACCCAAACCACTAAGACATTAATATTATTCTAAACTAAAGGTAGTAAGGAACCTTAGATGGATTTACTGAGCTTCTAAAGAGCTTCCTAACACTTGCCCTGTCACACTATAGCAGACTGCACTATGAAGGAAACATTTATTTTTAAAAATCAAGAGACCTAGTGCTTTACAGTTTACTTTCACATATTTTACTTCCATGATAAGTATCATAAAGGATCACTTCAGCTGAAAAGAGGGGATGTCCCCTTGTTATACCAAGAGACAGAACGGCTTGTAACTGTGCACCCACTCCCCAGACTGATGGAAGCATTGCTAACAAGTATGCCTCGTTACATTAAGGAGAATCTCTTGCCTTTCTAGTTTTAAGGCACTATTACTATGAAAAGATCAGGAACCACATTCTGCTCTTATTTACACTCCTTCTGGTGCTAGGTTTATATCAAAGTCATGGTGAGCTCCATCTCTTATGCAAAGGTAAATCAAACATTTTTAGTGAGTCTCATAATGCCACATCCTAATCCCTCTATGGAAGCTTCTCTCTCTGGAGACATTTCAAATGTGTTTATTAGGAAGACCATATTTATATCTTCAGGGAAGCCTGTATACCAAATGGAAAACCTTGTAGGGCAGATGTTGCAATTGGCTAAAAGATTGAAACCAAGCTTTGTTTTATGCAAACTGGAGCGTGAACATTTATCATGTAACTAGGATTTAAAGGAACAGAATGAAAGAAACAAAGGATATAATATGTATGCCTCTTTATATCCCTGTGCTACATTATGAAAGGATTAAGAATGTAGTAATTGACATTTTATTCTTGCTGGTCAATGACAGCTTTTAAAAGCTACTCCAAGTGCTGGTTCAGCAAACTATATTTAAACTTATTATTCAATGGCACACACCAACAGTCCACCTATGTTAAATGTCATGAAACTGTACTTTGTGCTGTATAACTAGAATAATCAATCCCATTCATTCAGCTAGCATGGCCTTCAGGGCACTGGGGACTCTGCTGTTGGAACTTAAGGTACACATGAATTAAATGTAAAATGCTAACATGTCACTAATGTGCTCATATAATCTAATGTTATATCCCATATTGCATGACAGACTTTGGGAATCTTCATTCTTGGAAACAGCAATGACCCATTAGACTCCAAAGCCTGAAAATAAATTTAATTCCTTGTTAGAGTTTAATATAAAATGATAAATTTCTGAATTTCATCAATCAATCATTTTCCAGATAATCTGGACACACCTATTAGTAATGGCTAGCATTAAAAAACACCCAAAACAACCCAACAACAAACAAACAAGCCACACTAACAACCAACCAACCAACCAACCAACCAAAAAACCCCAGCCTTCCTACAGTTGTGATCTAGAGCATCCAGGTGGCCAATGGCGACAGCATGTTTATACCAAGTTCCAAGATCTTCTGTGATCTTGTTGACACTATTTTGGGATAAGAAAGGAATGAATGAAAAACAAGGTGAAAAGAAGTGTTTGCTGCAAAACATACCCCATGGACAACATCAGCAAGATTTTGCAGGGTTGCAGCCCAACAGGTTTCACTTCATTGAAAGGAAGAGTGAAAATAAAATCTAGGGTTCACTGAATCCAGAGGACTTGAGACAGCCACTACCAGCTCAGAGTGAGTCTCATATTTACCCAGTGGAGATAAACTGTTAAATATTAACACCAGTCAACATACTGGATTGATCACTGTAAACCATACAGAATCATGTAGCTCATATTTAGGTCACAGCACCTGCTGTTAACTTCCTATCCTTGCTCCTGGACTTTTGAAAGGCCTTTCCTTCATCAATGAGATAGAGGGAAAGGAGATTGTTTTTATTATTCTGTCATCATTCGTCACACCCTAGCTGTGTAGGCAGTTGATGCTTTATTTTTCTAGTAATCTAAACTAAGAGAAAAATCTTGTGTTTTTGCTTTTGATTTGCCCACAGGTGAAGTACAAAGGACCAAACTGACACTTAGCATTTAAGTCATAGTTATATTGCAAGAATGTTTACTGTGGCAAGGACGGCAAGGACTGCCAGCACTCAAAAATCACAGAACTGATGATAACTGAGTAAACAGTTTTGAGAACACTGGGTCATCCAAAAGTCATTATTTGGCATATCAATACATCTTATTACTTCCCATGTACTACTTCAACTCGACATGAAGACAACTTTAGAATGCATAGTTCTAATACATGAACAATGCAAACAGTTTGAATCACGGGCCCTCTATTCATTATTTAAGAAAGTCTCAACTTCTCTACCAAAATGTCTTACTGGCTTTTCAGAATGGAAGTCACTTTTGATATTGCTATAGTGCATCATAAAACATGAGATTAATTTTCTCTCTTTGAATGTCAGTGCTGTGTAAGTAAATTAAGTTTGCATACTTTAGCATGATGCTACCTGATGGTTTGGTTTTGTTGAGTGGCATATAGCTAAATTTTTTCACAGGACTATTTGTCCAGAAGCAGCATTGACAAAAGCTGAGATGATCATGTTAAATTTGACAGTCAGGAAGATAAAAAAGAACATACATAATATATAAAATATATATGCTATATTTTACAATGTACTAAATAGAAAGAGTAATGACTAGAAATAGACATTCTCAGTATTTATATTCCAACTAAAGCGTCATATTAAAGTCATTCTGTCTAATAAAAAGTCATGATAGTCATACGGTAGCAGCACAGATGACAGCAAAATTACTTTTATTGGCCCATGGTGTGTCATCACACATTTGATGGTGTGTATTTAAGTCAGCAATTCACAGAGCAGAACGTCTTCACAGGAGATACCTTTTAGGACAATTTTGACCCTTTTCAATTACATACCAAAAAATGAAATGGGTGCTGTTGTTGTATACTGAAGGACAAGGACTAAGCAATATGACATTGACATATGAGTTTGTACTTCAGTTATTTCCATTGAAACTCTTCTACAGAGAGTCAAGGCTTCCAAGCTCTATCAATTCAGCAGTTAGAAGTAAATAAGAAAAGAAAATAAATAAAGTGAAATCAGAGGAAATTTAGGAAACAGGACAAGTAAAACACTATGTGTACCAAATTTCTTGTTTTTTTAAAACAGTAAAACACATAAAAGAAACTTTCATTTGTATGATTTCTGTGATGCTCACCTTTAACCCTGTTATGAATATCTTCCAGAAAAGTTGAGAATACCTAATAAAAATCACAGAAATTAAATTATTCTACTAGCATACATTAAAAACAGGTCTAAAAGTAGGCAAAACCTTTGGTTAAAAAAGAGAAGATACACTACTGAGCATAAACTTATTTGGCTTTTGACATATTTTCATGCACTGAGTTGGACAGATGAGGGAGCTATATTCCATAATTTAAAGCTGGACAGTGTGTTTAACATAAAGTTTATATATAGAAAAAGTGTGAAGCACCATTACTCCATGGAAAAAATACATGGCTGTATTAAAGAGAAATAAGTTGTTCTTCCCAGTTTCATTAAGATAGATTTCTCACACAACCCTTCAGTTCTGCACACCTGCACAGGAATATGAAAGAGTAGACTTTAGCCAAATGGCCAGCATTCCTCAACTTGTTCCTGAAAGAATATGATAACATGCCAGTCTTGGAACAAAATTCACAGAAAGCAAGGAGAAGGCATAAGCATACTCTACAGGACACTAATTTTAATCTTAAAGCCAAAATCTAGTTATCTAGGAATGACTCCTATAAAGAGTGTTGTAAGCTCATCCTTACTTCAGGTAGTGGATGCCAGCTTCTTAGAGGTTTATATACTTGCATTTTTGTCCTCCCCCACAACTCTGTATCTATCAACACCTCAAGTTATTAATTTTTAGGGTCTATCATAAAAAAAAAAAACCTGCCCCTAACTAAACAAAATATTTCTGGCCAAACACTACTTTACCTTTGTAAACAACAAAATGAAGTCTCTTGCTACGTTGCCAGTGAGAAGACTTTAAGTACTTATTTAATACAATATCTATGGAAAGGGGCCTTTGGTTCATTATAGGTTCACACCAACCCACTCCATTTTTAATAGATAATTAGGTACTATATCCTTCAGTATCAGATGTTGTTTTCAGTCTAATATAGTGTGCTCTTGCTCTACTTTTTTCCAAGGCAGCAGACGATAAACCATTCTGGCACTAAAAGAACCAGCTTCTTAGCTTAGATATTCTATGCAGGTCTCGTGCTACCCATGGCAGAAATATGTATCAGTCCATATTGCAGAGACTACTTTATTCTTTTCTCTGAAACTGTTCCTCTGCAATTGTGCAGATCCTACACAGCTAAAGAGTTAGTCCCTCTTTTACTTACACTCAGTGAACTCAGGAGTTTGAGGTTTTTGTTTTCTTTTAAGACAGGGGAAGAAAAAGAAGACCTATGCTCTTGTTAAATTGCTAGTAGTTTTTCTGGGTGATATACTTTTTTCCCAGTTTCATCTGTGTTTATTATCTGAGTACTCAGGTCATATTGCAGTTACCGTTACTGTGGGAAAAACTTCAGAGTAAAAGAAAAATCAGGTGCTTGCCTTATTATGAGTCATGATGTATACAAGTTTTAATCTCAAATAGTTTCTTTCACATGACTGATCTTTCTTTTTTCCATTGTATTGAAAAAGAGTATCATCTTTTAAAATGCTGCTTCAAGAGAATCCTAGTGCTTGACTCATGTCTCATGTCTCAGCCTAGAAAGAGACCCTTAAATATACCCAACTCTGACTCTCAGTTTACATAGGGGAGAATTTAAATAATTAGTACCGAATATTTTATATAATACAAAAAAATCCTCCTAGTATATAAATCAAGTAGCATCCAACTAACTCACAAAATAGAACCTTCTCTTTATGCTGACACTCAAGCATGTGTAGGAATGATATTCTATTATTACCCAAGCATAGTCAAAGCATCCTAAGGATTTCTTTCAAAATTGCATTCCTTGACCATTGATGGGTTTCTCTTTGTTCTGTTTCTCAATCCACAGGTATCACTGACTTCAATTTATATCTTACTGATTACAGCAGATGCTTTCTGAACTTCCCTCCAGTCAATAGCCTTCATTCTAGGGTTCAGTTTTCTATGTACAGAGTATAGACAACCATGAGAAGTTAGAACACCCTTAGGCTGCACTTCCAAGGATGTGGTGGGCTTTTCTCAGAATAATCTTATTTACTTTTCTTTAAATCATTTCAGTATTCCAGTAGTTTGATTCCAATTAGATGTTAGCTTTCTACGTTTATGTTTTATGTTCATTATCATCTCTGCTTGCCTTTTAAGTGAACAAATGCAGCAGAATGTGATTCAAATAAAAAAATAGTGATTGCATGTGTTTGCTGCTCAGTTCTTCCACTATATAATTATCCTAATCTTCAAAAACTTTTCCTAGCACAGCTAAGCTAAATCTTTCAAGCTGCAGATCTTGTCTTTTTGGACATAGATCTTTTGAACAAATTCCCTTTGTTCCATCGTATGTCACATGTGTAAGCAATTTGGTTTCCTTTTAGTGCTCTAGAATAACAAACTCAGTTTGCTATAACTTCAGAAGTCATGTTTCTCTGCCTCTAATTATCTTTAACCTGTCTCATCTCAACTACCTTCAGCTCATTCACATCTGACATTCTGCAGCCCTTATGAGCCTGCTATCATCTGCAAATTGGACTTTTCAAACCATTAATGATCTAAGTTATATATTCATATATTATTAATAGTAAGGCATGTTAACTTTTCAACTGACTAGATAACAGGTCATTATGCATATAACCAAAATTTTTCTCTGTAATTAATTTGAATTTTTTTTTGTTATTTTTGTTGACCTTGAAATTGTGGAAATTCTAATATTCTGTTGCAGTTTAAAAAGCTTCATGTGAAAAACACCTACCATAATGGGATCTTTTTTTCCCCTTTTTCAGCCTTTGAATGACAGTATAAGTTTAGGTTCAAATGACAGCTTAGCTGAGTTTCAAAGTTTGTAGGATTTGATAATATTCCTCTGTATTTATTCACTTACATATTCACTTTTGAGTTCCTGTATGATATATGTATATACTTGCCTCTCTAAGGCAATAATGTGTTATTAATCAAATGATAATTCTCCCAATGACAGCTAAAGAATTTGACACACTTAAAGTATTCTTCTATATTCATTCTATTTTATGTAAATGTTTCTTGACTATTTGTGTATTTTAGTTAATTTTCCTTTTTTATTTGTTGTTTAGACTTGATGCAAGTGATTGGTCCCATTAGCCACATGACATGAGTTTTGAAAAAAGGCAAGTCATGAATAACCGGTAGGGAATGCTAATGAATGAGGACCTGCTCAATTATTGCATAAATATGCTGCATTTGAAACAAACATGGAAATAACTAAGGGCTATTTTTGAAGTATTGCTACAAATGTCTTTTGGTGACTAAGTGAAACTATACAAACCCAGAGGTAAAATATCATGACTGAGCCATCCAGCTAGTTGGATTTTGAATTTCTACTTGCAAGTAGTAACCTTCAACCAGCTGTCCCTAGCTCTAAGACCTAACACCTGGGCTATGAATATTAAAAAACTTAAGGTTCTAGAAAGTATTGTAGCTGCTTTAGTAAGTGAACAAGTAGGCAATTAAGAAATAAAAATTTAGAAAAAAATCATCATGACAGTATCATTTATCTAAAGCATAATACCCCCAGCCTTGAGTTTCTGATCAAAGTTCAAATCCCACTCTAACTATCACAATCAAAATCTGGTTCTTTAAGTTTGAACAACTCAACGATTACCATGAACATTTATTAGTTATCTATGCAAATCATATTTTTTTGGGAATAAGGAGTCAGTATGAAAAAACCATAATGGTAGTGTTCCAGTAAGAAGACCTAAATTCTAAGTATACTTTTCCTATTTCTCATAGGAAATAAGGTTAAAATGAATATTCTAACATTCCAGACAGGTATAATAATGGATTTCACATACATTTTTTTTTTTTTCTCCTACACCTTAGCTTGCATCTATTCACTTTAGCGAGGGTGACAAAACTCTTGTTAAGTTTTACAGGTACAGGAACAGACCCACTTTTTTGCAAATGTCACTCAGACCAACTAGAGGAAAGAGGAAAAAAAACCACTACAAATCCTACAAAACTCACCACTCTCAGAGTACTCTGAGGTATACATTAAATAAATATCAGAACAAGTGATTGTTGGCTGGGGATTAAGTTGTAATTTTTGTCTCATTATAAGCTTCTTTATTTCATACCCTGGACAATACAGGGGAGCTAAGCATCTTTGTATTTTATTTGCTGGCAGACAATTAGTCACATCTAAGGACAGAAGTGTACTGAGCAAACCTCAAAGCTATTTTGAAAAATAGTTAGGCTTGCCTTCTAGATTTATAACAAGAAAAAATCCAAACAAACAAACAATCAAAATATAACCAAAAAGTTAAATCTTCTCTTTGTTATAACCTTGCTCCAGGACGTAAGTCAGTCATTCAAAAATTAGCCAAATGAGCTCAGGGTTCAAAAAGATTTTAAAAGTCGTCAGGTCCAGACCTTGTTGATTCAGGTGTTGCTGGTTGTTTGCTTTGAACTATTTTAGATTTCTCAAGTAATGGGAATTCCAGGTTGCCTAAAACTGTTATTCTGTGGTCTAGCAGATGTCAAAGAACACTTCTAGATGTATCCACTGGTGGAATAAAGTGATGGGAAAAGAACATCCCAGAGCATGAGAGTTGAGAAAAGCAGATTTGAGTGAAAATGTTAAGTGATAAAATATACTGGATGTTAGAAATAGAAACATACCAGGACAAATGAAAATTAAGGAAATATTCCCATAAACAAACAGTCTGCATAAACTTTAAAATCCCATAAGGGAGAACTTATGCATGGGAAACAAGAAAGCTGTTCTTATCTTATGAAATCTTTGTTAAAGATGAAATTCAATAGAGAATTCCAGGCATTCATGAATACCAAAGCATATAATTTTTTGCAACATTGCCTGTCTATTTAGACAGAGAAATTATAGCAAGCTCCAGGCAACACAGTCAGGGTAGGGTGAAAAAAGTAAATTCAGAGTTGCTCTGATTTCTTTTTGCTCCAGGTAGGAACAGTTGTCATTGTCCTTTGTGTTGTATAATTTCAGTCCTTTACAAATTCAGAAGAAATTATCCAATGCAAAGCAGAAAGTAATTGCTATTTGCCAGCAAGTAGTACTTTGGAATTCCTTATCATGAGACTGATTATCTGAGAAGTGGAATCTTTAGAAGTTTTGCTAAACAAAAAAAGCTGTCCCCACAGCTGGGTACTTCTTGATATTCAGTGCAAACTGATACAATTTTTTTAAATTTTAAGTTTTAGTAATGTGTGAAATAATGTTTTAAATACAAAACAGACTTCATGACTACATTTTCTCATCAAACATAGCAAGAATTCATCTCTATGCCTGCACGTTATTTTTATGGTATGTTTGTTCCATTGAAAACAGATCTAAAAATATAGCGTCTGAAAAAGGCAGCAGAGCAAGATGCAACTATGTTAATTGAAACACAAAAAGAATGCATGGGTTCCATTTAAGTAAAACACTTTCATGGATAATATATTTCTCAGCTTAAGGAATACATTTTCAGGGATAATATATTTAATTATTGTAGTAATATATGCCAAAATGGTACTTTCACTGCACAGTGTTTAGGTATTACTGAGCTATAAAGGCATCCTTAATCCATTTTAACAGGGCTCTGCTAGAGATCTGGGTTTGTAAAAGAAAGCCAAGGCATTTAGATCAAGGTACGTGACAGTCTGAATGGAATAATAACAAAAACCCCAACAAAACAAATAACAAAAAAATCCCAAAAGCCTAGAAGACAGCTGTGGCTGTGTAATTTTAGCTTCTTTTGGGAATGGACCAGAAATGAGTTTCAGGTGGGATTATGAGAATGTCATGGGGCAGGGGGAAGGTTGGCTCAAAGATCAGTCATTAGTTCAAATGGCTTTTAGTAGCTGGTGATGAAAAAGCTGTGCTTGTCTAATGGTCTGGATTATTCAGCTTGTTAATGTGACATAATTATCCAGTGGACTGCAATACTCAAGAAATAAAAAACATATATTGCTCTCTGTATTAAGAATTTGTAGCTTGTCTCTGAACAAGGACAAAAGATCAATGAGGATTATGAACCTCCCCATGCCCTTAAATTATATGATAAAATTAAAGAGGTGATTTGATACTCTTAGGTATGTAGCACTCATGCATCATTTAATCTTTTTAACATAGAATGACTGTGTCTGTCCCTGAGCAGGTCTAATTCCAAATCTCCATCATTCATTAGTGGAAGATCACTATTTTTCTCAGATAAAGGAAAGTAAAAATCTAGAATATCACAAAATAACTAGACTTTTTAAAAAATAAGAGGTATTTTTAATCTTTTATGTTCCCTTCCCTTTTCTCCAACTATCAAAACAAACTTTGCTTATTTTTAAAATGAAAATTCTATCCATATATTGAAACAGAGAGAATATTTTCATTTTCATGTTTTCACAAAATGAGCTATGATAATTTATTATATCCTTAGCACACTTCGCACTGATCCTGAATAGAGCAATAGTGTTAGTGAGACACAGAAGGCACTAAAAACTATTGCTAACTACATAATGTACCACAATTACACATACAAGTTTATAGCATGTGTTCAAACTCATATTTAGCTAACTTCAGTGCTGTAAAGGCCTGCATGAGCATTTTCATTTAATAAAAGCGCAGCATTTTGTGGTTAGAACACATGATACTATTTATCCACTTGTAGCATTTTTTTAAGTTAAAACTGAATACTAACATGAATGTGTTTCCTAGGTAGAAAAGTAACTATCTGTAAGACAGCTTAAAACAATGAAATGCTGTTCAGATGCTCACATAAATGAGTACATAGCCAGCCTAGAAAGGTCAGATGTAGTTAGAGGACAATCCACAAAGCATAGTTTGTTTCAGCAAGATTTGGTGTGTTTGACTCAAATATTTGACTGGTTCATTAGCATTAGTGAAAATGCAAGGACAAGCCTTTGTATTTAAATAACCAAGGAAGATGCATAGCCTAGTTCCTCATATATTTTCCTGATTTATGCAATTACCCCAGACTTTCTGATGCATTTTCTTAAGTAACAGGGTAACTCATTCAGATCTCAAATCTAAGCACATACTGCAAGCACTTGAGCACATAATACGTTTCCTTACATGATAATAAGGCAAAGATACTGTTCTAGGGAAACCATATACTCTAAATTCCTTGTATGCTTAAAGAATGGAGTGATTTTACACCCTATTCAACATACAGTTTTTAAACTACAGCCCATGTAGCAATATGAAATGGAAAATTTCTTAAATCAAGCAGAAAATAGCAAAAAGCCCAGAAAGGAAATGTGAATGGCATAGCTATATTACCGAAGGCTGAAGTCTTCCACTAAGGGCTTTGAGTACTAATACCAGTGACATAAATCTAACTTTTTTGTCTATTTTTGACAGTCATTTTTTCCATCATAAAAAGGAATATTTTGATCATTCTTACAGTAATGTATAAAGTCATCTGGAACTTGGTCTTCATATGACACACTTCAGTTTCCCAAACTGGGATAGATTCCTCTTAAGAGAATCACCTTGATGCTGCACACATTTATCAAACTACAGTCCACTTTTTTATTGTAAAAAAACTTAAGGATGATGACTTCCAAGTTCCATCTTCACTTTATAACTCCTGTAAAGATCAGGAGATCCTTTGTCTTGTCTATGGAGATCTATGTCTTTGTTTAACCAAACTGGAAGTTACTTGTTGTAAACTTTGACAGAAAAAAAAAAGAGTTTATCTTTCATAATGTATATTACTTATAAACCAGAAAATTCATTCACAAAGAAGAGTTTTTTATGGAAATTCTCAAATCTTCTGCTTATAAAGTTACTAAAATGGAAACAGACTCAGTAACCATTCATACCATCTAGCTTCTTGTTCTCTCTACAATCTCCATAAAACTACAACATACTCTGAGACTCCTTTTCTTCCTGACGTGCATAATCCCACCCATTCTGCCAGGATGAATTTCTGGTTGACATGAGTAAGATAAACAAACACACAAAAAATCATCAGAAATATCAATATGTTGATGAAGTATTTGAGAATCATCTGACCAGGACCATTTTTGATCATTAGATCATTTAAGGATCTAGGGGGTAATTTACAAGTTTCCTACCCTCCCAGTTCCCTCTTTCCCCATTAGCAAAAATACTCACGTTATAGCAGGGTATAGAAGGTTCCTAATTTCCACCATACCTAGCCTCAAAGAAAATCTTGAATATGGTATTCTATGGTATTGAATATCTCAACTACTTTTATTAGTTGTTCTGTGGTGGATTTTCCTTGCTTCAATCCTTCCCCCATATTTTCTTTCAGAAGCATCAACTTCATTTAAGTTCCTACTCTATAGAAAAGCCCCTCCACAGGGAGCTTTTTGAAATGAGAATATTGCAGGACAAATACATTGTTTTCTTAGCTAACAGATCTATGTTTTTCCGAGGAATACTCTGATTTGTTTTTTGCTTTCCTCCTGATAATGCCTTCTTTTATATTGCAGAAGCAATTCTGAGTCTAGATTTTTGTCAGCTTGACCTTTCCAGCTTACTGGGTCCAACTGTTTTTGTAATAAATCACTTGGCTTTTCAGCAGCTTTCTTACTTACAAAGCTTTTCACTGGCTTTATTAAAAGTTGCAGAAGGTCAGTCTGAACCATTGGTTCTCAATATTAAATCAGAAAATGTAAAAAAGACAGGTTTTACAATCGGGATTTGTAAGAGAAGAAAGCTTACTAGAAAGTTCTTTTTCAAATTTCCGTGTAACTCTAAAACATGTCAGCATTTGAAAACATATAATCAAACTATAGGATTGCCCAAAACGGGGTAAACAAAATTTTTAAAGTTACAGCAGTTAGTAACAGCATTGGTAAAAGCCAAATTTTGCCTACCTGAATTACGTAGAGCCTACAAGTCCTTTGGGTTCTTATCACCATATATATGCTGACATATCAGCAATAGAGGTAGTGACAAATGAATTACCTCAGTCTGCAGCTCTTAGTCAGCAAATCACTGTGGATTTACTCAAGTGAACTCATTTTTGATGTGCTCACTCTACTTACAGAGGTTTTCAAGCTTTTGATACACCTGTATGTGCAGCATATCTCTTCTACTCCAGGTACCATACTAGAAAATACTGCTACACAGTAGAAGATACCTACAACTGTAGCTTCATATCCTGAAGTGTAGATAACCTTTCTCCTGGCAAAGACTGTTTCCCACAAAGAAGTTTTAGCCAGTGTCACAAATAAACAAAAGTTAACACAGCAAAACTCTTTTAAGCCCTGTAGATACAGCTATACAAGGTCTTCTGCCAGTATGGAGCTATGCAATCAAAAGCCTACCCTAAAATTCTCATAGCAAAGAAATCTAACACAGATTTTACCTAAGAAAAACATCAAGTTCCTGTTCCCAAGACCAGAAGGCACAATGCTTTAAATTTTCTATAAATGGAAAATAAGATTCCAATAAAGGAAATCCCAGGATCTCAGTCAGAAGAAGTGGTACACAAAGGCCAGTAAGGAAAAGCATTCTTCCCCAAATGCTGCTATTTATGTATCATCCATATCGTTAGAAGGGTACATTACAGTATATTCCTTCAAACAATGCATGAGATGATTAAGCTGATCAGCACAAGCTTGGACTACTGAGCTGTGGTCAGAATGGGGGAAAGCATGCAGGAGACCTAAGCTGTCATCCACTGCCTCCACCACCACCTTTGCCAGCTCTTGGCATGCAGAGGAGAAATGGGCAGATGAGATTTATTTCTAGTTTAGTTTTTAGGTTTTTAATTACTGAGGAAACTGCACAACAATCCAGACAGTACAGTTTTAACCCTTACTCCTTCCATGCAGGCTCAGAAACACAAGGCTAAGAATTGTCACTTGGCTGGGAACTTGACTTTGATGCTGGGTTAGCTAAGGCTGCTTTATCAGCTTCCCTCTGCAGGTCTGTGAATGACAGCTTTAAAAGTCTACATTGCCAGCATAGGATTGGCATCCGCAAGCCTCAGATTTATTTCAAGTTATTTAGATTAGCATTCATATGCCCTATATGTAGGATTTTAGAATGGTAAGTTGGTCTAAACCGTTTTTCTCCCTGCCCCCAAATGTAAAATGTAGATCTGTCAAGAAATGAAGATAAAAATGCAGGTCAGAACTGGTATATTAGGAAATTTCAAAAAACACAAAATGCATACATTTGCCTAAGGGAACTGCTGAATTAAGAAA
This sequence comes from Parus major, assembly GCF_001522545.3. Taxonomy (NCBI): domain Eukaryota; kingdom Metazoa; phylum Chordata; class Aves; order Passeriformes; family Paridae; genus Parus; species Parus major. The sequence continues at coordinate 20,564,837 of NC_031776.1, forward strand.
TGCAGAAAAATGTATGGAAAGAGCCAACAAAAGTCATTGAGACTAAGAATAAATCTTAGATGTGCTGAAGTTATATTGAACACAACTAAAAATAAATCAGAGTTGATTCAAAAGAAAGTCTTAAGACTTATATTCACAGTGCTTGCAACATAATATGTAAATATTAAAATCATAGTGGGAGTTGAAAAAGAGTGAAAAACTCTTAAAACTCAAATGCATGTTAGGTGCAGAAGGAAGATTTTCCAAAAGAAAAAAGATAATTAACATGTGAAATTCAGAATAAGTGACTCACAAGGGAGCACTGCTGACCTAGGAAGAGTTTAACTACCAAGTATGAGAAAATTAGCACAAGAAACTTTCCCTCATGAAAATATTAGAGAAAGCAGCTGTCTGTAACTCTAATGCTACCACTGTTCTCTGTGGGATTTTTCTAACCTGTTCTAAGGGTACACTGGATAATTTTCTTCGACTCCAAAGTTTCATGTCTAAAAACAAGAGCAACAGAAACCACAAGCAGTTGCTGTCTTGAGATGATGCTTTATATACTAGAATGAAACCCAACTGTAAAATGAATGGCAGTGTTAACTCTCAATTCATGGGTGTTGGTTTTGATGGCTTGCAATGCATAGCTTTCTGGGGTCCTATCTGATTTTATTCCATTGCCTGTGATTCAGGCTACAGGTATTTAAAATATTTGTTCACCTCCTTTCAAGAACTGAAAGTGTTGAAACATGTCCTATAATATTCTGTAACTGTCAGAAATGTGGTAGGATACAAGGAAATTAGATTTATACACGAAGATTAACTAATTTAATGTTTAAGATAATTGTGATATAACAGAATTCAAATATTCATCAGTATTTCATTAACTGTCCAATTAGAAATCTGTCTCTAAATCTGGTCATGATACTTGCACAAAACATAAGGTACATATAGTATTTGTGAATCACAAAATTCACCTTGAAGATGAGGCTTTAAGTTCACCATTCTTCCCCATCCTCATTTCAAGGTTTCAATTGTAGAGTCATGGAATTGTCCAGGTTGGGAGACCTTCAAGATCATCAAGTCAAACCAACCATTAATTCCCAGCACTACCACTTTGATAGAAAGCCCATACATATCACCAAAAAAGATTAAACAGAACATGGACTAAGAGATAGACATGCAAAATCCATCATAAACATTAGAGTTTAAGAGAAAAACAAATATTAAGTGAACAGGCAAACAGTTCCATGAGGACAACCACTCTGCAGATGGCTGACCAGCTGCAGGTCTGGTTAATTGAGGGCATACAGATGTTTGATTATGTTTGTTATGTAGGAGACCGTCATTCAGTGAGGTGTTCACAGGGTCAGGTAATGAAGCATTGTTTGGTTATGAAGAATTCATAAAGTGTTATTATCACAGTGCTAAGGCAGCTAGCATTATTCTTTATTTCTTCTTGTCTGACTAATTTGAGCTCATTTTCCTTGAATTGCCACCATCACAATAATCAAAATTCTCTTTAAATATTGCAACACAAGCATAGTTCAGACATTGAACCCACTATTCTTATTACATAGTGTTTGTCATCACTGTGGAGAAGACAGAGAAAGAACGAGAGTTTAGTGACATTAAGCAAGAGCTTTTGCTTCTGTTCAGCACAGAATGGGAGGTCACCTTGGTGAAGGCTTTTCTCTAAGCTGATTAATTCTTCAGGGACAAATATGTAATAGCATCACACTTCACATCTCAGACTTTCCATATGAAAATCAATTGATGAGTCAGGGAACTAAGGCCCTCACAGTATTTATGGTCTGAGCTTTCCATTTTTTTAAACATTTAATCTTTCAGTCTTGATTGAAAGAGACAAGTATGAGCCAATAGCATTAAGAAAGACATTTCCTGGAGATTTACAAAAGCATATGAAAAACTGCCACTCTAAAACTTCATTAGTAGGCTACAGACACAACACAGAAATGAAATTCACATTTCAGTTGCTTTCTAGAGAATAAAATTAACAACTGCAATAAAGTATGGCTAGTTATATGCAGTAGACATAATGCTGCCCTATGAGTCGGCATTGTGAAACATTATGAATTTATCTGCCCAGCAAAACTGAAAACCAAATAAATATTACAAGCACTGTTGAGTCCTAACATAATACAGACTTTCCTAATACAGTCTTTACCCCTCTTCTAGATTTCTTTTTCTCTTGAAAACTCCCATTATCTGCTGGGGCCTCTCCCTGAAAGCACTTGCCAATGGATCTTCCAATGCTACACAGTCAAAGAAATTTCTATTTACTCAATAAATTTTAACCTCTTGCCTATATGACTTTCATCTTCATCCTGAATATTTCCCAAACTTGCTAACACTTTGCAGGAGCAACAAAGCTCACTCTCTTAGATGCTGTCCTCTCCAGGAAGGTCCCACTAAACTTACCCATCTTCTGCAATCAAAACTTTTACTGCATGCTTAAAAGTCAAAGAGGAACCTTCTGTGGTCTTTTAAACAGAAGTCTAAGTCTTTTCTAGGTAGTCCCAATAACCAATTTTACTGGCAGAGATCCAGGTGCACTTGTCAAGACTTACTAAGCCTTTTCGTTCCTAGTACTCTCTTGTTTTAAGTGGAGATTAATTCATCTTACTACTGAAGTTGCTATTTAGAAACACTATTGGGTCCCTAAAAATGAGAGACAGGACAGAATTGGAAAAGGAATCAAGTAGTAAATAAAGTAGTATAAATTAGTGATCTCCTATACTATCTCAACTTGTCAGTTTATACACAGTACATGGTATAACTATTTTTTTTTAATTAGGCCATTATATCATGACAATTATTTTACTTTCATAAGATATATGTTCATGTGTATTAAGGTATATACATATCATATATACATATGTGTACCTGACAGGTACAGACCTGACAGTAAAGGTTATCAAGCACACCAACCCAGAGAGGCTGTGGAGTTTCCTTCCCCTCTGGAGAACCAGACAGTGTCCTGAGTAACCTGCTCTTAGTGACCCTGCTCAAGCAGAGGAGTGGGACTTTATGGTCTCATTGTGCTCCCTTCCAACCTTAACTCTTCTGTGATTCTGTGGCTTTGTCACTCTCAGATCATGTACCATCAAACACTGAGAGGCTGTGGAGGGTTTTCCCCAGAATCACCACCTATTTAAGTAGATATAGCCCTTCCAAGCTTTTCTTCTAAATATAATCACTTTTCACACAGTGACTAAGCACGTACACATTATCTAGTTCTTCACAGTGCTGACACTATTTCTGCTGGCATTTGAAGTCATGCTACAGATCCACTGGAGCACCAGAGACTCTCATGTGTGAGATAAGCTTGTGAACTGCTGTGATTACAGCAATGAGAAAAGTGGTGAGCTTTTGGAAATTCATGCTAATGTATTTATTCCATTGTCCTCTCTTTTCTTGTCGTACCTATGCAGTTATGTGAAATCTAAGTAAAAGCACTGCATCTAACCTAAACAACATTCCTGTCCATAGGATAATATGTAATAAATATAAGCATCTCGCACACAGCTCAAATATAACTTCAAGAACAAAAGCACCTGTTGTCCTAAGGATTCAAAGGCATTTTGGAAATCCGTTTTGAACCACACTTTTAATTTTCCTAGTGTTACTGGCAAAATGGTCACTGATCCATAATTCACTGAAACAATTTTCTTGTGATTTGATTCCAGCAAGTTTTTTCAGAAATGAGAAAGATCTTTTAAAAGCATACAAATGATTACCATACATGGCCAGAGAAAGTGTTAAGAGAATGAGAAAGTTTCCAAACTTTCTGCTAAGCAGCCTTTGTAATCCTTGCACTACTTCTATTTCAAGAGACACTCAATGACATAGATAAGACATAATTATGAAATAAATAAAAGTGCTTTCAAATAAGTACACTGGTAGAGTAAGGTCCATGAGGTAGAAGAAAAAATGAAATATCACCATTAAAAAGATCAATGTAATATCTTCCATTGACCTAAAACTCTGTCATTTCTTAAGACACTCAAATAGTTTAATCATACATTAACCTACTGATCTCATGACCCATTGATTTTCTCTACCTCTAGAATTATGAAGATGGGTGGTAACAGCTAAAAAGGAGTTGCCAAAAAGAAAGACATAAAGCCTATAACTACAGTGCATGTTATTAGTTCTCCAATGTAAGGATGCTTGGTTTAGATACTATATTTATTATGTAACCTAACTAACTTTGCAACCTAAAACTCACTGCAACTGTCCAAGCCTATTAACTATTTGAGATGGGATTAAGGGTCTCATAAAATGGGGTATTGTGAGTAATGAGGTGTGTGAGAGAGGTGGTGAAAAAATCATGATACTCCTGATTTCAATAAGAAAATTAACTATAAAGACTTTCTTTTTTGACAGAACTGCTTTTCATTTTCCTGTCAGTGTATAGACCAAAATTAGAAGTGAAAATTAATTTACAGATATGTGGAGAACTGAAGGGTTTGATGTTCAGATATTTTAAGAAATATGAAAAAAAAAAAAAAAAAAAAAAAGGTGATTTCTGGTACACTGGAAGGGCAGTACTTAATAATATTCTGTTTTCCATGTCTTTAGTTCTGTTTTGGTACTAGAACCGCGGTTTTTTGCTATTAAGATCAGAAGATATTTCAGATCTTTCTAACTTTGCAGAATGATGCTTGGTGAATGAGAATTAACTAGCTAACTGATTGTAAGTCAGCTAGTTGAAGCCAGACATTTTATGTATCTAGGATGCTCTGGAAACCAACTGCTTGCACATGGTTTCCATAGATTCTTAGTGTGGATCAGAACATATCTGCTTTAAGGTACTCATAAAAAAAGCTTTTATCAGCATGTCAAGAGTAGTGAAATGCTAGTATAGTTTAAATGATTCAGAATTTTGATTAAATTATTTTGTTATTTCTTTCTAAGGTCATTTTTGGGTCTATTGGTCTGTCAAAGAAAAATAGGCACAACTTTACCTTGGTTTTGATTAATTCAGTTTATCATTCCAATAAAGCAATTCTGTCCATTACAGATAATTGCCAGTTTGCAGCTCACCTTTCTAATCTCATTTTATGAACTAGAACAAGAAACAAGTCTTAGCATTTCATGGAAGTTTATGAGCTTGAAATTTAAGCTTTAGGGGTCTGTTTCTTTATGTTCTATTTGCTGGTATACAATCTGCTTCCTTTACAAAAAAACTGTACTAACAGCCTTCAAATCACGGGAATCTCCTGCTTACCATTCCTTTCACATTATTTTCTTCCATGGAGACTAAGAAAACTTCACACAGAAACTGTTAGACTGAACTGGGCTCTATGGGCAATCACTGGAGACATTATGGGATATGCTATCACTCCAAAAATGAGCAGCACATGCCTCTGGCAAGCTTGTGCTGCCAGTTGTGGGATTGGATAGATCTCATAGCCAAGAAAGCTGCTGAGTGTTAGGTTTTATTTTTGAACACTTAAGAGTGTCTCCCCTACAAGACAAAGCGATATATTCTATACAGGCATAACTCTTGAGTAAGCAATAGCTTCAATTGCCCTGGGCTAGGTATGATTTTAATTTGGAAATTGGGATAAGCACAGAACTGGGCAGGATAATATTTTCAATTTTTTGGTCCAGTGCCTATGATCATGCTTTTATTACTACCATCATTGATCCCCCTTCCTAAAAACAGTAATGCAGTTTCTAGAGTAGTTACCTATTCACTGCTCTGTAGTTTGCTATACTCTTTTCTATACATAGAAAAGATTTCATAGCTTACATATCAGTTTTTCTGAGAAGCCCAAGGGTTATGATTACTGTGAAAGTGCTGTGAATAATGAATCTCCATTCTTTTTTTTCCGTTCTTATGCAAGTAATTTAAACTACATGACAACCTTCCTGATAGTTGTCAAGAGCAGCAGTGAGGCCCTGTCAATCAGTGCATGACTTGTGACTGTTTCCTAAGCAGCAACAGACAAAGCAAACCCTACAGTGACAGTATTCTCTGCTTACTTATCTTGGCAGTAGCCAACAGCTCTTAGTATTTTAAACATGACTAAAAATATCCACCAATTCAGAGAATGATATAAATGGCCTTGCAATAGACCACATAAGGCAACATTATTTATCACCAGCAGGTATAGAGGGGAAGCACTCTGCAAATTTGGAAAAGATGTATCTGCAAGCTCAGTTATCAATAAGAAAATAATTAAAGATAGCAGACTGCCTTCCTGTTTTGTTATTAAGTAAAAAACCCACAGTTTCCTATTTAAAAATAAACCCTGTGAACATATGGTTAATGGCTATCCTCTGGACAATTCTGTTTTTTCTTTAAGGGGCATGCTTAGCTATAATTGTCAGGAAAGATTTATTTTAAAAACCTTCACTGCAATTCTACATTCTCTAAATTAGAGAGAGAGTTTATTCTTTCATATAAATCAGAAAAAATGCATACTCATATTCACCTCATTTTAAGATTTTATTAGGAAACAGGAAAAGGTACCATAGTATCCACAGTGAGTTTCATACCTTGGTTAACATTTGCTTTCTGAAACTAGTCTTAGATTACAATATCTCATGCACAAAGGGATCCCAGGAGTTTGCAATTAGGACAAGAAAGATACACATTTAATTTATATTCCTGAAGCTTGGGAAGACTGAAATAGCAATATTGCAGTATATAATGCAATCAAGAGTAAACTATGTAAAATTCATTCCTGGTATTGGCACAGTACAAACTGTGAGAATGTGGGGGTAAAATGCAGTCAAAAACTCTTTCTGCTGCAGTCTCCCAGGAAAGACAAACAGTAAAGGCAGTTGAAACTAAAAATTTCCTGTAAAAAGAAGGAAGGAATAAGGAGATATTTGGAAAACAAATTCTCTTTTCTTTGTTTTTCAATTTATTCTCCACATAGGGTTTTAATAGTTTTTTACCAGCATAATGTGTAAGAATTACATTAAAGTGAAATCACTTCATCTTCACTCCTTTCATCCTCTATGCAGACACATTCAATATTGTCTCCATTTGAAAGGTGGGGGGATAAGACTAAAGGATGAATATGCACATAGTTAAAGACCTGATATATTAAAAGGACGAGCACTCTATTTCATCCCCAGCATTTTTTATGTTCCTTCATAAAAATCTATGTCCCTGGCTTTTGAACTGCTCTGAACATCTAGCTGTTGTCAGGTGATAAAATGAGCTAAGAGTTGTATAAGAAGCCTGGCTTTACTCTGGACACTGTTCAGGACACTGTGGGAGGCTTGATTTCAAGCAATTGATCCAATCTCATAAAAGGAACCTACTGCAGTGAAAAGAAGCTCCCATAGCTGATTGCAGAAATTTAAGCACAAGATAATCTGCCTAATTTTCTATAATAACTTTCCAGCCAGAGACAAAATTACTTTCTGCTGTTGATATGACTTACAAATAAAATACTGGCCATTCTCATCACCACTTAAAGAACTTGCCAGGAGGAAAAACAGAGCAGTAACACACATAGATTTTTAATGCTATAAAATACTACTTTTACAACGCAAAATGAAGTACAGTAAAAAATTTCAAGTTGTTGATCATCATGCACATTCTTAATATTATTTTTAGCAGGACCAGTGTACATTGATTGTTCACAGTAAGGGAGAGCTCTATTCTACATAATTTTACAATAAGAATTCTATTTGTCAAGCTGCTGTTTCAATTCAAGTAGATCTTGCTTCTGGCTTAGCTGTTACACGACCAGTTATTGATGAAATGATGTATCAAGAAAGATTAAAAGTACAGGATCAGTATAAGACAGAAATATTTTAATGATACTGTACCTAATGTACATAAATACAGGTTTACAGCCTAAGCTGCAACTTGTCATTAAGGACCATTTTGTGCATTTCGGTTTTTTTAAGGTAATACCAGTATAAGGCTTGAGGGATGAAGGTTGGAAACTTTCTATTTGTTGTTTTGAAAACAGTCTTTCTGTTTTCTGAATATAGAAAGAACACAGCATTCTTTTTAAACTGGCAGCATTACTTCTTTGTTCAGTCAAGGCACAACCATAATGTTTCTTTTACTTTTAGAATAGACTGTAGGGAAAGAGAGGTATTTCAAATATACAGCACCCTTTAATCTTCAAAACTTCTGTTTTGAAGCAGCAGAAATTACTATTTTTTATAACATATTTAATTTTTTGCATTAATGGCTGAAGATTCTGTCACCTTTTTCTCTAGTAAGCACCTTTCTTATTCCTGTTCACTCAAGTCATTCAGCATAGTACTTACTAAAGATGCACACATTACCACTGAATGAGGCACTTCAGTAATTAGGAGCAGGGTCACTGTTTAGTGCTGTTCTCTGCCCACACTTATTTACCTTGCTGAATGAGTAAATGACTGCATACCCCTGATAAAATCACAGTTGGATATATGTTTACCCTAATTACAAGTCCTCTTTCTATACTTCTGCAATGTTTTTACTAACTACTATATTCACTGCTTTCCTATTTATGCATAAATTTGTTCTGACAATATCTTTCAGATTCTAAAGACATCAGTAGCTATTACTATTTTCAGTATCTTTTTAGTATTAATAACATTTTATTGCCAGATTTCAAACTGAAAATTCAAAATTGTTGTTTTATTATAAAGGGTTGTCAGAAATCTTCCAGTAATCTGCCAGTTTCTCGCTCCAGTTCCAGCCCCAGACTGAAATCTTACCAGACTTCCTTATATTTTTCATCAGAGTGTTTGTATAAACTCATTTGCACTTTGTATGCCCAGGAAATTAGGATAATGAGTTAGGTGTCTCTTGTGTATTATCATTTTATGCAGACTGTGTTTTTATAACATTATAAGTTTACAGTTATCTTCCTTGCCAAGGCTAACTGAAAAACATAAAACTCATTAAACTCTATTGCAAACTAAGACTACCTTCAGTTTTCCTGGTACACTCTGTCTGCAAATAAAGAATGACAGTGCTGTCTGAATCTCTTTACATTGGTTTCCCATATCGAGTTCAAACATTTAGAGTTTCTTGGGAGTTTTTATCTCTTCCATTCTTTCTCTCAGGTTATTTTCTTCAGCCTGGATTTATTTCTGGTAATATGTGCTATTCAATTATAAGGTTGCACCAAAGAGAACAAAAGGCTGAAGCAGCTCTAATTGCTTCACCTTTCTGTGGTGTCTACAATAGTCTTTCTGAGTCTGCCTGGATGTTAAACCACCCTCATGTGAATCACTCTCACCATGGCATGTAGAAGACATTTGCCTATGTTCCTGTACTATCTACTTTGGTGCTGACAAGATCACCAGAAGAGTTAAACTCATGGAGCTGCACTCCATAACTTGAGACTCAGTCAGACAAGGTTCATGGACATGTTGGCTGTTTCCTTTGTCAGTGTATTTTTAAAAAGAAGGGGAAATGCTCAGCTGCAGGATAAAGCAAAGATGCTAAGTCAGCAAAAATGGCTTTTGGCAACAGCTACTTATAAATAATATGAATTCTTAAAAGCATCCTACAAAAGTTCCCACAGGGAGTCATATCCTAAAGAGTCAGTGGGCTATTAGATACATTGGGGATTTTCAGCATTAATTAGAAAAAGAGGAATAATAAGCAAATTCCAAACTCATTATAAGATCTGAGAAACTGAGCTGAGCACATCTTAATGGTTGAGGAACAGTGAAAAAAGGACAAGAAAACTTAATTTGCATTTGAACACTCTTTTCCAGGGTGTGAAGTGAATCACATACCCAACCTGTCTACCTATCACCAGCTAACAAATAGGGCATCACAGATTTTGGCTTGTTCAGTGTGTTCTTCCTGTTCTCAAATATACGAAACTAAGTCAATAATTACTCTGCCTCTGTGTATTTTTTTCTTTCACAGCAGACTGAATCCATGTAGCTGCATTGCTATCAGTCCTACCATTAAACCCTTAATCTCTGTGTACTCACATTGTTTCATGCAATGCCAAAGAGATCAGCTCTGCAACCAGTTCTCTGGTGTGTAGGTACAGACTTCTTGTTAGGGCCCAGGCCCTGGTTCTTGCTTTTCCCCCTTTTTTTCTGTTAGAGCTGTACTCATTTGGCAGCTGTCAAAGTCCTCAGGAGTCTCAGCCAAGAAAATCTGGATTGACACATTTCAAGATGCTCATGGTATTCTCTTAGGAATATTTTGCAGACTAGCAAGTAGGGTTTGATTTTTTCCAGACATAACTGTCTTACAAGTGGTAGATTCCATTGACATCTCAAAATCTCTTTTTTCCATTTCTGAAGGCAGCTGTGTGGTAAGTCACCACTGGTCTTCATTCTGCAGAAACCTGGACTGAGTGTGGGAGGCACTAAGGAAATTTACAAGGGGAGAACAGAGCAGGAAAAGAATAACCTTCCTTCCCTTTCATCTAGATATTCAAAAGTTTGAACATGTGCCAAAGTCAATGAAAAAGCCATGATGCTTGGACAATGTTGCATCCGATCTGTGGGAAGGTTTTATTGAAAGACATTTTGTCTTTGTCAAATTTTGTAAATGTTAGAAAAGTTTTGGTCAAAACATCTGTACAATTCTGCTAGGAATATGTGATCTATTCCTGCTCTTGTACTCAAAACTGTGAGTATGCAATGAAGAGCTTTGGAATGACTAATCCTGGACGCAAGTACATGCTGGGGACTGACCAGCTTGAAAGTGGCTCTGTAGAGAAGGACCCTGGGGTCTTGGTGAAGAACAAGCTGAACATGAGTCAGTAAAGCATCCTCACAGCAAAAAAGTCCAACTGCATTAGGAAAAACGTTTGCTGACAGGTCAGGGTGGGTGATCCTTTTCCTCCACTCAGTGTTGGTGAGACAAATTTGGAGTGCTGTCTTAAGTTCTGGGCTGTCCAGTAAAAGGAAGATAGTGGCTTATTGGAGCCAGTCCAGCAATGGGTCAGAGCTAATTAAGGGACTGCAGTAACTAACATACAAGGAGAGGCTGAGAAAGTTGGCTGTTTAGCCATCAAGAGAGAAGGTTTGGGTGTGTCTTACAGAGGTGGCAAAGAATAGTTACCCAAGACACTCAGATCCATGGAGATACTGAAAATGTACCTGGACACAGTCACTGGAAACCTGGTTTAGCTGACCCAGCTTGAGCAGAGGACTTAGGTTAAATGCCCTCATCAGGTTCCTTCCAACCTCAGCAATTCTGTGACTCAGTAAAGCACATGAGGGTCTCTCAAGGCACCTGTCACTGGATGCTTCTACTTTTACCAGAATCCAAAGGGCAGTGTGAGCTTCAGGGAGTTCTCATGAGGCAGCTTTGTTCCTGTATTGTTTTGCCTAACTCCAGCTTGACTCCAGACTTGATAAGAAGGCTAAACATCATCCATAGGTGATGTATGAAGATCTCTTGAGAAACATAATTGTCATCTGTTGCTTTGGTAAGTGTTTGACTTGTCACCAAGACTTTACCTAAAATACTGCTACCTGACTTAAGGGTCCAGTTGTCAGACTAGAAACACCTACTTTACTGAAGTGACGCTGAGGAGATGATTTTGTTCTCTTCTCAGTATTTTAAATTTTAGGAATTTTAATTTCATAAAAATGCTGCGCTAGAGCATAACAAAAATAATTTCTTCAAAAACTGAAAGGTGAATTTGACTACAACATGGAAATTGTTTTCTTTTCCTCCTATGTAGCTGTTAATTTTTTGCCATTAGGCATTCAATTTTCTGATAGGGATTGAAATAAATTATGCCTATATCCAAGCAGATAATTTGCATTTTGAAGTAGACAAAGGTGCAATTAAAGAAAGGTTTTGGAAACTAGAGTAATAGAGATTAAGAATAAATTAAGAGGACAGACAAGAAATCAGAACTGATTCTCCATTGATTTGCAGTAACCTAATTTATTTACCTTACACCAGGGTATTTTAACTGTTTACAACAGCGTTAATTTTTTATTTTTACTTTCACAAGTCAAGAATCCACACAGTGGCCTAAAGATTAAGATATCTTAGATGAAAATATCTTTTCTCTATAAGCCACAATAAATGGAAACACATTGCCATCAGTTCTAATGTTCTAATCAAACAGAGAACATAGTAAGTGATCTCTTTTAACTAGTCCTGGGGAAATTATGTCCAAATAATTAATTATCCCAGAAATCTCTGTCCAAAACCACTGTTTGGTGTTTTGAGAGATTCTAAGACAAACTTCAGTATCTTCTTTTGGTCTAAAGATTTTGGATTTCTATTTTAAAATTGCAGAGTAGACCACACAGCATAGGTGGATCCTGTAACTGTTTATCAAAGAAAACAGGTCATTCCTAGGAAGCACCACAATACCATCTCAAGATTCAGAACTATGTAAGCCTCAAAACTCTCCATGCATGTTATTCTTAACATTTTTATGAGACCTTTGGCTGAGCAGGTCTACAATTATAGTGTTCTGAGTTTAAAAATGAAATAAGATTTCCTCAAATCAACTGTCAAATATTGCTTCCAGCTGGAGCATTCATGATGTGATAAAATTAGAATACTAAGAAAACACACTCAACACAAATAAGATAGATTTAAAAGTCAGACAACACATTTCAGCATCTCTGATGATATCAGCTGTATTCTGCTTGGTGATATCTGCATGCAGCAAAGCCTGCTTGGTATTGTGAAACTGCACCGAGCAGAAAACCCTCATGAGGAGCAGGATGGACCCAGTGATATATGCCTAAAGATGGGTGAGCCTGGTGTTTCCTCAAGCTCTTTCAGCATTTCCTAGATCCATGCTAGGCTATAGGACCTTGGGCAAATGTCAGTGATGAAACATCAGTGAATGTAATAATGAAATCAGCATGAAAAACAAACACAGAAATTAAACCATTAAATTATAACAAATTGATACCCACCATGAGAAAGAGAAGGAGGGCTGGTTCTTCTCCCTGACCCAAAATCTATTATCTCACTCTTAAAATATGTAAGAGGCTGTTACAAAGAGGAATACAGACCAGGAATAGTCTAATATATAATAGTAGAAGATACAATAGTAGTAAGGAAGCATTAGGTCAGACTTAAAAAAAAACAAAACAAAAAAACCCAAAAAGACCAAAAAAATTAACTAACCAGAAAAAAATAACCCAAACCTCTAACAACACAGTTTGTGATAGATTACTCTGTGGAAGAAACTCCTTGTGAGACTGTAAATTCCTCACCACTGGTGCATCTCACAAACAGGTATACTAACAGTTGTCAAGAATGATTTGATACATCATATTCTGCCCTCATCAGGGAGCTTGACTAGAGAAGCTCTTATATGCCCTTAGCCAGTTCTTTTATGAGTAACATACAAAAACAGGAAACAACAAAAATATTTACATAACATCTGCTGGTTTAGTATATAAGCCCACATACAAAAAGGCAAATTTTAATTTATTTTTTTCTCCTACTAGAAACATATTAACAACTGAAATTTGGTAGAATGTGGCAATAAACCTTCTGAAAATCCAGAGCTAATTTATTGGACATGAGACCTTGAAAAATATGATTACTAGAGACTAACTCCATTTCAATGGAGGGAGGGCATTTCAATTTCCAGCATTAATCCTTACCAACATGAATCCTTCTAACAGGATCTTAGCACTGCTTATAAGTGATTTTAATTTCATAGGGTATGATTCTTAGCAATGTGTCCTAAATAATTACAGGGGAAATCTCTGGGCTTTCGTGGTTTGAAGCAATTTGCTGTTATGTCAGTGGATGAACAAATCAGAAATTATCAGCTTCCAAAACCAAATGGAATTAATTAAAATAATGATACTGGACTCCAAAATAAGCTAAATTCTTACTCGGTAATTAGCAGACATTTCGGTAATTAGGGACACATAATTGGGGGGGGGGGGGCAGGGTGGGGAAGGGGGAGAGTATAGAAGTTCACTTTATTACTTTTTAATTTTAAAAGAATGAGATATATTTCTCATAGCAGGCCAGTAATCTAGGTTACTGAACATTTAGTGTCACAGGGGGGCCTTAAAAAGCACTTATCTGAGTCTACATATATTTGGTTCCTCTGTCATGGGCTTTTGCCATAATGACTTCCTCAATAATTGATAAAATTTCTAAGACTAAAGATGCATTCATTACAGTGTTTCTAAAAAATTTTGATAACTAGAGCAATACTAAGAATTAAATCCAGTCTCCTGTATACTTCTAGAGTATAGCAGTGTCAAAACTCTCAAAGACTTCAGCATGACTGACACTGAAATGTTGCTCCCTAAATCCTTCTTCTTGAGTCCACTCTTCGTTTGATCTCAGTGTTTCTCGTAATGAGAAAACTGTTCACTTTGCAGACATGGCAGGCAGTGAGAAGGAACCTGCTGGTACACTGCGCTCTGCACCCCTCCTGGAGCCCATCTTTGATTATGTCTTGGAAAAAATGGGAGAGAGTCATTCAGTTTCCTGCCTGAAAGTCAAGGATTCTTGTACAGGTTGTTCTGCCAATGCCAATGATCAGCTTTAGCTTAGTGAGACAAGCCTGGCCAAGCATATTCTTAAAGAACAGTTTTTAGTCATCTGGTCTAGGTTTCCCTGGTGGATGGCAGTTTCTTATACATGCAAAGAAAGCCAGCACATTTTAAAATAAAAGTTAGCAACATTGGAATATTGGAAATATTGGAAATCTTGGAAAAAGAAAGTGCTATCACATGAAATATATGAGTTTGGTAACCAACCTTTCACATGGTTTTTATATGGGTGTATATGGTTTTGTTTTATTTGACAATTGTCTTCAAGGTTTTTCTTCCAGTATGTTTTTTAGATAAATTAAAAGGGTAATTTTGAACACTTTATTATTTACAAAGAGAGGAATTTTTGAGCCTCCAAACAGTATTACCATGTGCACTAGCTATTAAACTGAATATTTTTCTATGTATTCATCAGGCTTTAATGTATTCATGAAGTAGAGGGGGTTTCTGCTGACTAGACAGAAACCCAAAATCCTGTTAAAAACCACTTCATGGCACTTCAGAGCAAATTCTATATTAAAGCTACTGCACTGGATTATTATCACAGATATGCACTGAGTGATTTGCACTTCAGAAATTAACTTTGTTCAAACCCTGAATGTATATGTGCAATGATCAGAGAAACATATATTTTGATGAGATTTTCTTTCAGTGGTTTTGTCCAATGAAGGAAGTTATGCCTCAGAACACAAATGATAATGTTGATGTATCTTAGAAAGAAATATATACTAATAGATGAAGAAAGTTTTAAATCTCTTAAGCAGTTTTCTCAGTGAGCTTAAAGAGAGCAACAGATCTTTGAGCATTTTGACAAGGAAACCCACCATCCTGAAAGAGAGGAACAGATTTGTTTAAATTTATACAGTCCATAAAAATGAAACCTGCTTAGATGAGCAGAAGTTTAATTTATTTTCTTCCCCGAAGTCTTTGACAGAGTTAAAAACGAAGCAGACTTTCAGATGTTAGGAAAAAATTGAGAGCAACAGTTATCTTTTTTTATGCTTAAATATTTCAGATGCAACCAGGAAACAGATTTCTCTAGCTTAAAAAGAGAAGCTGGAAATATTTGCTTTCTCTGTCACTCAGATACACAAGGACACACCAACCATGAAAAGAGCCAGAGTTTGTGTTTAGTATTTTACATACCCTAACCAATTTTTTTATTTCTTAATTCTGCCACAAGTAAATACTCCCTGACTTTCTGAAGCAGAAAGTGACATTGAATCTGGCAGGATTGATGGAGGTACAGGAATATTATTTATTTCATATATGCTCTTTTTTAACCTCAGTACCCACAACTACAGCCACAAAACAGCTACTATAATATTGGAGCCCCATTGTGTCTCCACCCTATAACCCTCACTGAAGATACTCAGCAATTTCTTCAGTTCACCAATAAAGTGATTCTGTACCTGTATCTTTCTTGCCACTGTGAAAAGTCAATTCTAGAAGCTTCAGAGAGGAGCTAGGAGTCTGCTTTGTTTAACAATCATTTTAGATGATCCAAGAGCCAAAGGAAACTTCAGTCCTCCCTGGCCAAAGGGGTTCACTGGCTGTGAGTTTATTCTTATTCATACAGTTTTCTGGTGCACTTATACAAGAGGCAGGCATTTTAGGAACTTAAGGTAGGTTACCCTGATTTTATTGTTGGCAAAGCACTCAGACATGGTAGGTTTGAAAGCACTCAACCCACTCAAACATGCTATTATTAGAACCAGGTGGGAAATAATTTTCCCAATCTGGGAACACTTTTGAAATTAAGAAAATAAAAACACTTTCCACTCTTAATTGGGACTAAAAGCCAAAATCTCCACAAAATCTGAAAATTGGAAATCACTGGAAACAATTTGACTAACTAGAAACCATTAAAAGTTTGGGATGAAAAGTGATCAAATTTGGAAAAAGTATTCAGAAGATTCAGATATGGTAGAAAACATACTGTATGAGAAAAGAATTGATGAAAACATTGTCTTTAAAATTATGCTCATTAATAATTACCATGAAGGATAAGTAAATATATTGGTGAAGAGCATCCACATTTCTTAAAAACATCAAACTCATAGAGTTCTCATTTCCTTTTCCCTTTAAATTCATATGCTCACGGAAATCAGTCATGAAATTATAGGCTCCCAACATGGTGTAGATTTGGGTTTAGAAGTAGCAGCAGCAGTCTTCAGTATTTTGAACTCAAATTCCTTCATAAAGCCCCTAAACTAAAAGGTTGAGGCTGTATAGGTTTGTATGGCTACTTTTCAGCTTCAAAGAGAGGTACAATATACTACAAAGCCTATGTGAGACTGGAAAGAAATGTCACCTTCAAAATATGTCTGTAAATGAAGGAATGTGAAGAATTTCACTTCACAGAATCAGATGTCATGTTAATCCCACATTACAGGTGAATATATCCCCATAAGCATCACTTTCTGTGTTAGGCAGCTTTGAAAATTAGAGTAAAAATTCATACAAATAAAACAACTTCCATTAAAAAAATACCAGTTTCTCAATGCTGTCTAACAAAAACTCAGCATGGCTGTCTAAATGCATTTCATGTTTACTTGTTTGTCTATGCAATGTCACACACTGAATGCAAGGTCAGATTTACCTGTGACATTGGAGGGAAAACTTAACTTAGAGGAATAAATTATGATCACCTATAGTAGTGGTAAAACTAAACTTTCATTTCATGTACTTCCACATAACAGAAAAGACACTCTAAAACTCAGGGTTTGTAGTTTCTGCAGTTTTTATGTTCTTCCAATACCCCACAGATATTTATGAGATGTATGTTTAACAACAGTGTATTTAACTAGGCAACAGAGTTCCATCGTCAAGACAGGATGGCCTTATAGCAGAAACTGTATGCTTGAAATGCTTTCAAGTCTGGTGATGTGTTTTCCAGTTCCATGATGAATCTTGTTTACATTTCGCTAGTTCTTTGTAATGCCACTGCAAGAGCAACAGAGCAGGATACCCTAACTCAGCTTTCAGTGGTACCAGGATTGACAAGGTGTGTTCTCCATTTTTAAATTGATTTTTTGCCTCAGAAATGTGGTTATGGTGCCAAGAATAGAGTTACAGCAAATAAGTTGGAATCAAAAGCAAAATTATCCCCATAAATTAAAAGGTAGATATTACCTAAACCAGCTAAAATAAAATGTGTTCCTTCATTTTTAGTACTATTTCTCTTGTGTTCAGGAAAGAAAACAGAGAGATGTATGACATCAGGGTAATACATCTTCTTTTTAAAAATAATTTCTGAACATTTTGCTGTTAGACATTTATAAGATGTTAAAAGTTTCACAATAACAGATGATAAGCAAAATATATTATTCAGCATAATTATTTTAAAAGCTGATGGCTGTAGATATATCTAAGAACAGACAAGTGAATCCAATACACCATAAGAAATACCATCATTTCTGTCTTTACATCTTAAAATATTTTATAGGCAGCTACTTCCTTGTTTTGGAAAGTATATGTTGTTTTAAGCAACAAAATATTCTGGTTTTATATGCAGCAACTGTAACATGGCTCTTTACTGTATTTTGCTAACATCCTCGTTTTTATATGCTGCAATAATCAATCATTCCCTGCTAGAGAGAAACGTGCTATTTCTAACGTTTTATTTTTAACAGCATGTTTCATAATAGATCACATTCAATTCCATTTGTGAGCTCCCCAAAGCCCAAAATAGCAGTGAAAGATGGACAGTTTCTGGGTAAGAAAAATATTTTGGCTGAGGATATTTACAACTTGGAAATATTTAATCCTTAATAAAATAAAGGTTAGCTGGTGTGAAGCTGATAATTAGAGCTCAAAAACACTGAGGCTGCCTAATAAATTCTGGCATGTAGGTACAGAAATTCCATCTATGTTTTGATAAATCTTATTCCGTTCTCCAAATGCTGACTTGAACCAGGAGGCTGGGGCTGAGAGCATAAAAACTATTTTTAGCTCTCATTCCCTGTGCGAGGATCTAAATGGGCTGCACAGACCCCAGTGAATGGTGCTTATAGAACATTTGCATGGGGACAGCCGTGAAAGCCAGAGGTACATATCTAGCACAGAAACCTCTGCCTAGTAGGCATGTGGTTCTTCAATTTGCCTAAGTAGCTTAGATGGCTACTGCAATGACCCTAAATTACACTAAATGTATTGTGAGAATAAGCAAAGAGGATAGAATATTATTTGAGACTGCTGAAAGTTTAACAACAGGAGAGGCCATAATCACATTTTCTATGTGTTTAATAATACCAGAGAGATGATTCAATATACCTTGACTGTCTAGGATTTAATGACTCTATGGTTAGTGTGGTCATAATGTATTTTTTTATATTTCATTGCAAAATAAAGAATTAAACAATTAACTGCTCAAACTTTAGAGTCAGTTTCTTCATACTTGGGCATTTTTCAAAAAGGCTCACTCTGTCTGGGAGCTGAATATTTTTGAAGTCTGATCACTTAATCTGGCAATAAAAGTGAGTTGAACAGTTTTATTGATAAATTAAGACCTACTTATTACTGATTGAATCAGAAAAATGAGAGCATATGTGGAAAATTATATCTAAAGAACTGGTAGTCTAATGTTCAAAGTAATATGTCCTTCCACCAGAATATATTACAATTATAGAAAAGGTGGTTAATTACATAGAAATGCTGAAATTAATCTATTGATCCAGAATAGTAGTAACGTGGAATAATAAAAAAGAGGATCACAACATTAATCCTCTCTTAGAATTGAAGAGCACATCCAGTATGAACTTTTAAAAACCTAAAATAAGCATATGCTTGCTGGAAGGAGGTAAAATTTTGAGAATCTGTACTGCAGCCCCACCAGGTAACAAAAGAAATTTACACTGTGTCTAGAATGAAAAAGAAAAAAAATTCATTCTAAATATATTTGTAATGCATAATCAGCTATGTCTGCTTTTTTGCTTTCTCTGATGCTTTCTTAAGGATGCCTGGTAGGATTTGACTCTGTTTTCATTGGCTAGCCCACAGCCATCCTTTGCAGACTAGTGTAACAGTGTCTATGAAGAAAATTTGAAAATCTCATCTCCCAGACTTATAGTCAAGGAGATGAATTTTCTGTTACTCTTATTTGCAGCTGCCTCAAAGGTCTATTTGGGCTTGTATTTTCCTACTGCCTAACACCTCTGAAATGTTTTGTTTGCTTGGCAGGGTGATCAGATATTTTACGAAAGTACTTTAGCAGAGTAAAGCAAACTCTTTTCCCTACAGCTGTCTGATAGATTTGCCAGTGGCAAAGTGTCATGTTATTAGCAATTACTTCCAAGGTATCATCACATCTCTAAAGCATTTAGCAAGCCACTGTCTTCATTTACATTTTTAAATGAAGCATCTAACAGAGCATTTTAGATGCATCAGTGTGTTTGATAAAGGTTTTGGACATTTAATGCAGTCTTAAAAGTGAAAAGTGCTTCTGTGCTGTTGTTTTTTCATGAGACCGCATAGATCTAGAAAATTCTTTTGAGAAATTCAAGATTTCAGCATTTTAATGAAACAGAAAAGCTAGACTTCTGATAAAGAAAAAAAAGGATGTCCATGCCTCCCTGTTTTATACATGATGACATAACAAATTGTATGTATCAAACCAGGAAAGTCTGTCAGGACAAAGAGTGGGTTTATTTATTCTATATGTAAGTTGTGGCATATGATAATCAGCCAAAAGCTCGATGGATTATAAAACCTAGAATATTTCAATTGAAGGGCATTTAAATGAGTCAGTGAAGGCTCTCTTGTCCTTTCTGCTTTGATAATAATGGAATTTAAGACTTTTCTAGAAAGGAAGTAGAACATACCTTTTCCTTTTTACCCCTCTGAACATTATGGCAGACAGGTTAGAAGGACTCATCACTTGGATCATTTTATCAGTGATGCAAGTGAAATTACACAATAAGTTTACCATCTGGTAGGAAGGCTCTACATTGTGTTTCACTGGTTTCAAATACATTGCACCACTGCAGGAACACTCAACATTCCATTTGAAAGTCAGGTTGATGTACATTTGATTGAGTATGAATGTGTGTTTATGGTAAGATTTCTTTGCAGGAAAACACATTGGCCTCACCCAACTCAAAGCTTCTAATTCCTGTATTTTAAAATAGTGGCTGTACAGAATATGTGGCCTTTTTATACCAAATGTATAAGTTTTACTTACATTTCCATGAATCCGTGTCTGCTTCAGGATTTTTCTTAGGTTTGTTTCAGTCAATGTAATGAACTTCTATTTTGATTTTTTGCTGACAGAAATTCTCTTTCCAATGACCAGAGTTAAATATCTTCTAATTTCACAACATGATATAAAAGACAACAAAATTTCTCCGTAATTAAAAAAAAAACCAACATTCATTTGTATAGACAGTGTAATATAAATTTATATATAAATAATATGAATATAATATAAATTTAGCACATGCTATTTCATAGATTACATAAACATTCTTTATATTGTAGCATTGCTGGAGGGAGGACATCAAATATAGTGAATTGATCTGTTTTATTTTTAAATTATAAGCTTGGCCATAGGAAATCAATTTAATGGAGCTACTTCTGGAACAAATCCAGGACTCCACATAACGCCAGGATTGCAGACCTCTATTCCACTGAGTTCTCTCTAGCTTCCTGTTGTTATCCTGTGTGGTATGTGTTAACATATCAATAGTTTTAAGATCTAAAAAAATCTTTGTACTGACTTCCCCATTCTGGACCATCTGTTGTCCTCAAATCACATATGCAGTTTACTTTTCCCTCCAGCTCTACATTTGTTTCTACAGTCAGCTTGGGCAACAAATTCAGAAACAAGGTATAGGGTGTATGTACCTACATATCTGATCTTTGTTGAATTAATTATATGATTGTATTTTGCCAGTATTCTCAGTAAGAATTAAAATCATATTTTAATTCCTTTGTCCAGTGTATCAATTTACTTTCAAATACAACACAGTGTTGATTGTGCTGTATTTGAAACTAAATTGATGCACTGACTGTGAGTCACAATATGACTCCTCCTTTTTTTCTCTCTTTTTTTTTTTTTTTAATGCCATATACTGCTATTACCACAGACTTAAAAAAATACTTTTAAACTCTTTAAAGATTAGTTACGAAATCATGCATCTGAATTGTACTTCTACTCCCACAACACTGCAATATACACAATGGCACTGCGTAGGTAAAAGCCCAGTCATCATACTTTTTCTCAGTTTAGAAAATACAGATTAGCAAGTAAGGAAAAGAAGAAAACAGCAGGCACAGCAGTTTCCTCTTTCATTCATTCACTGCCATTACTGTGTCAGATTCTTTAATTTTCAAGACTGCCATTTTCCAGCAAAGTGAAATGCTAAATATCTCAAACCATAAGAAATAATCAAAAATAACTACATTCAACTTGGAGCATTGAGTCAATATGTAGTAGAAAGTGGGAAAAAAGGGAAACCTGTTCCCTTTCCAATGTAAATAATGTGCCTGATTTTTATCTCAATTATATGCTAAGAGAAAAAGGTGAATTCTGCTGGCGACTTCCACACAATCAGTTATGTGTCACATTCCCTCAATGTGACAATTGATCAATGTGACAATCCCTCAATTCTTCTTGTGGGATCAAGAAGAGAAAATGCAAACACATTTTATTCTTGTATTATTCGAAGGGTAAGGTTGTCTTCATAGTTTGATATGTAGCAATAATCCCAAACTGAATTATAACCTTAGTGCTACCAAAATTTCTGTGAGAGAACTGTATTAATATTCTTTCATATGGCAAGAAGTTATATACTTGTAAAGGTTCAATGTTACTAGTAAGTTTGATTATTTCCAAGGCTCCACTTTGAAAATGACAGAAGACAAGTTCAACAACCCACTAGACAAGCAATATATTTTTCCAGCTTAGTTCACACAAAATGTGAAAATAAATTTGCTAGGGGGAAAAAAAAGGTTGTATGGGGAACTTAGGATATTGTTATCTTCAAAGTGAAGAGAAAAAACAATTGCATCACTTAGAGAAGAAATTCTGTTTCATATCACTCATAAACAAGTGACCACACAGATACCATGTGCCACGTACAGCATGTGAAACTAGTTGTAACTAAGATTGTCTGATAAAAGCTTTTTTTATTGGTTGACTTATCTCCAGAAAAAAAATTTAAAAATTACCCAATCTAAACAGCTCAGGGCTCAATTTTTTAATTTAAGACTCCTGCAGGAATAAAAAAGCATTGATTTAAATAGGAGGAAAGAGCAATTTGCTTTCTGAGAAAACCGTATCAAAGCAAAAGACTACAAAGCCACCTCCCATCCCTTCTCAAATTTCTTTTTGCAACAACCATGCTTTTTTGCTGTTAGGATGCTTTGAAGGTAAGGAATTTTTTTTATTTTTTTTTCGTGATGGATCTGCCTGTTTCATGAGGCAAATCAGTTTCTGGACTCCTGGATTCCTGCTCTGCCTGTATCTCACAAATCAAGACTTTCCAGCAGAGAAACTGAGTTTCTGCAAATTAGAAATAGAACATAAATCTATAAAGTGGCAGAGCAAAACACTCAAAACTAAAGGCTTTTTTTCCCCCCACTTTAGCAAATTTACATTTGTTTACAACCTAGTTTAAATCAATCTGATTAAATAAGAACACAACGATGACTCAGATGAGCATAACCTACCTAACCTTGTGTGGAACGCTAACATTGTTATTTTTGCAGCTGAAGTATCAGCTGCAAAAATTTGACAAATTAAAACCTTAGCTAAATCTATATGGCTTTTAATGTTAATGAAGATTTTACTGTTCTTATTTCTTCTTAGTAAAGTGCCTATAATATCTCATGAGTATACATCAATTAACCATAAGGATGCAATTCAAAATAAAATCATCTTGACAGTGAGTGTAATCCTGCCTAATATGAATTCTTCTCTTGGTTAAAGCTATTTCCTGTCTCTGTCTTGCCACTGTGTAAACAATCCTAATCAATGCTACAAGAAATTTTAGCCAGAGAGGTCAACCTGCCACAGAATAAAAACACAGCACTAATTAAGCACTAAGAAAGAGTTTCATTCAAATTCTTTATTTCCAGTCAACCTTGAAAAGTATCTGATCCAAAATTAATCTTGAGAAACAGCTGCTTACCTCACAAAAAATTATTATGTATTAGGAAACTATATATGTAGGAAGAAATTATAAACTAAAAATCTTTTAATGTTGATGGAAGTGGGATTTCCTCCCCTTTAGATCAATATAAATTTCAGTAAGGTCTGTAATTGAAATATTGTATCACTTCACTGTGGTTCTCCTTAACTCTTAATATTCAAGCTGCTGATTTCACCATACATCATAAAATACATATTCTTTAAATGCTGATTTTTAAACTAGAATCTAAAATTTCAGTGCATTATAGATAGTAGTCACGGCCCAATATTTCTACTGTGCAGGTTGGAGCTCAGACTGATATTATTCCTGAGGGTTTAGAAAAGAGACTTCTGGCTTCTCTGTCCAGTTTCAAGGCACAGCCTGGATGCTGAACAGAGCTAATCTTTAATCCAAAATACAGGTGAATTGTGCAGCTTCAACTGGTAAATCTACAGTGAAAGAAGATTAGATGAACCAGAAGTATTGCTTCCAACCTGTCTAACCATAACAATCATTCCCATATAATGCCACTATCCATCTTCATTTCTTTCATTTAGGTAAAATTGATACGGAGAGTAAGAGCTCTTGTTCACTTGGTTTCTGTGTCCATAATTAGTATCTGAAGAAATTTTTGCCCAGCCTCTTGAAATCATACTATGATTACATGTAGCTGCTGGCTATATCTTCATTCTTTCTTACAGAATTATGGATTATGTTGGTGCCACTCTTTTCCAAGCAGCTCTATTCATTTGGTTTCTTCAGGTAGCCTTTTTTCTCTCTAGCAATAAAGGGACAAGAGAACATCACTTTCAAGACACTGCAGATCACCTGCTTAACATACTCCATGTGCACTGGTGTAGCTGGTGAAAACAAGAAGCAAGTAGGTACCTTCCTGAGTAAACAAGTTCAGTAATGGTGTCCTGTCTGCTGTTCGATCCAAAGAAGGTTTGACACAAATGATCAGAGGAACATTTTTTTAAAAAAGTCTAATAATATAACCATTGCTTTCACTAAGGGACAATCAATTCTTGAATTGCCCATGAGTCTTCAGAGAATAATAAGCAAGTTTCTCAGTATTTCACAGCTGTATTCTGCCCTCAGAGAATGTGGGCAGCTCTATTCAATTACAAAGGATGCAGATGAAGGGTATGATATGTCCTGAAGTGATGACAATTTGATGATTATTGTGTTTGATTTGAAACTCTACCCTTACCATTGAACTTACATTTCTTTTATAAGGCCTGTTTTAATGTGGTTATAGAAACCTTTGTCTCATTTCACCAAAGGCAGAAAATAGCATATAAACCTAAAAGCAGTACTTTCCTTTTTTCCACCAAAATTAGAGACAGAAGACAAGAAAAAAAAGACATGTTTACTCTGACCTCCATTTTCTATTAAGGCCTTGTTTTCTGAAATATTGAGCCTTCAGTTTAATAAATCAGGAAATAAATAGCCTGGTGTGATCCTTTTCAGCCTTAAAAGATGCTTCATGAAGGTAGCAAATTTTTCACAAAAAATATTTTTTCAGCAGTATATTTTGAATTCAGCTATGAAGGATTGGCATATTAATTTGCAGAAACCCTCCTCATTTGAGGAAGGAGAGGAGAGAAATCTCCTTCCATTCCTCCAAATCTCAACGTTTTAGTTTCATCTTGAAGACAAATACTTGGTTTCTCCAGTTTGCAACAGCAATCTTATCAGCACAGAGTGATCTAATAAATTTCTTTTAATTTGCTTCTAATTATGTGGAAAATTTTGGATAACTGGACTTTGGTGGTTTTGTAAAGAAAAAGATTGTACTAAAAATAGAAAAGCTAGATGTTAAAGAGGGAAATATTGATATATTGCATTACATTGGGAAACTTTAAAAAATATACATGACTCAGAAGAAGCATTAGGCTGTGTACAAAAAGAGTTCTGGACCTGCTCTTAATTTCTTTCTACAATCCTTACATGTATCCTTCTTGCTTTACAATAACCTTCTGATTTAATTACAAACTTTGTGTCTTTTCCTTTTTATGTATGATGTTTAGTTGCATTTTTACATCCAACAGACATGATATTTTTGGATGTATACAAACAAAAAAGATAGACCAGAGAGTGCAATTCAAGCATTGTTAGCTAAACTTCATTATAAATAAACTGGTTTTATTTACCTCAGCAAGATTTTGCATAGACTTGAAGTCTAAAACTTCCACTTTCTCTGTGGGTAAGAAGTAGCTTTCATAGGTAATCAGTGCTTTTTAAGAGAATTCATCATTCAATTGGGGGTTTACCAGGAAAATTACATAAAATAGTAAACCTCTATGGGCTTATGTAGGAAGTGTTGAAAGGAGAACCCTCTTTTTCACATATTTACAAACTCAAGGCCAAGAACTTGCCAGTTTAGAATGTTTTCTAAAGGAACTAGCAGCTTGGGATCTTCCATTTTTTCAGTGTTCAATTTTAGAAACTTATGGGCTCATTCAATCTCAGAGTAGTAAGTACTTATCTCATGAAAATCCTTCATTGAGATACTCATAATTCCATGTGCTTATAAGAATTTGTTGTATATAAATGTTAAGTGACAAATTATAGAACATTCCCCAATAAAGATTGGATGTTTGGATATGAACATTCATTCTTTTCTTCTCAAATCATAGTTTATTTTTTGTATGCATATACAAATCACTATCCAGTGGTTATTAAATATAATTAAGAATATAGAGAACTGGGAATTCTAAATCTCAAATAACACACAAAAGTATTGGGATGACAGGATTTTTTTTTTAAATTTAACTTGGCTTTAGCAGCTGGAGAACTCTCAGAGATTTTTTTTCAGGTCTTTCAGTTTCTCTGGTCTTTTCTTCCTACATGTATTTGCATAACTATAGGGAAATTGTCAGTTTTTTCATAGGTTTAACTGCAGAACAGAAAATTGCTTCGGTTTTTCTCACTTTTTAATTTGCTTGAGCATTCATTTGACATTACTTTCTGGTCCCTATCATCTATTTTGATTTTCTTTAACATAGAAAATATTTCTGTTTCTAGATGTCTTCCTTTGTTCAGTGAGTTCTCTGACAGATATGTATCATAATGTTCTTTTCCTTTTCTGAAAATTTATATTCTGAAAATTGGTCTTTTAATAGCCTTCAAGATTTTCCAAGCTGTGCCAGTAATTTGCCACTTAATGGTGGAAGTGCAGCAACTGATCTTTCATTGTTCTCCTGTAGAGTAAAGGAATCACTTCTGATAGTCAAAGCTGCCTTTCAGTTATTAGAAACTAAAATTGTGATATGCATTCAGAGACATGAGGATAAAGAATTGCAGAATAAAATGAGAGTTAAATTCCAGCTTAATGAATCATTTAGAAACAATACGTCTTTTCCAAATAATCAGCAATCCTCCCTGTCAAAACATTACTTTGCCAGACTTTTCATCTGACATGCTGTTTAAAAGGAGACAAAAATCTTCCAGTGTAATTTTCTAGTTCTTTTGATAACTTCTCATTTTACAAAGGGAAAGTAAGTCATTCACAATTTTCTAATCCATAAGTGCTTGAAGAAGTAAAAATAAAAGTAGAAACTGAGTATTGTTGCTTGATTACAGCAAACACCAACTACTTCTGTAAGTGGCTAAGTCGACAGTATCCTGTCTTCACTTGGTACATACATGGTTTGATGCAACAGAGCAGACAATTTCTGCAGTCACCTTCTTTATAAACTGAAGCCAATTGTATTAAAAGTACAGTTAACATTATTTTGGTTTGTATCACCTTATTTTTTTGAGTAGGTAACATAGCCTGTTAAGACAAGCTCAGAATTCAGCTTTTCCATGTGATGCTTTAAGAAGTAACCCAGAACTGAGGCTGGACAGAGTTAAAGGAATAAAGTAGGTATTTATTAAAAGGCCTTCAAAGGATGCACCTTGGGCAGTACAAGAGCCCAGCCGTGGCTACACCCAAGATGGATGCAAGATGGACAATGGGTCATGAGTTTTCACGCTTTCATAAGTTTTGGTCCCTTTCCATATTGAGGTTAATTGTCCAATTACAGCTTCATGTTATGAAGTCCCATCCTCTCAGATTGCTTTCTTCAATTCAATGAACAAGAAATTTATACTTTTTTGGGCTGAAGCTACAACGGTGTCCTTGGTTCTTGGGCTGGAAAAGGACTGTCTAACTACCCTGTGAAGAGAACTTGCTAACACTTTATATGAAGTTCAGAGTCACACACTAAGTCAATCCGAAAAATATGAAAGCATATTTAAGGCATCACATAAGCAGTTAAGGTTAACCAAGGGGCTGAAAGTAACAATGGGGGTTTTTTAACAAAAATACTAATTTCCACAAAGAGTATACAGACTAGCTCAATTATAAATAATTTTCCTTGAGCAGTTCCTATGTTTTCCTTAATGTGAGTACTCTGTTTACTTGGCAGTGATAGTCTCTTTCTCCTGGAGTGGCTTGAGAACTGATGATTCTCCTCACTTTCCTTCTGTAAAACCACAGAAAAGAACCAATGCAAATTTCTTCCAAGACAAACTCTTTACTCAGAGAAGCATGGATGGAGGATAAATCCAGAACAGAACAGATTTGATGGATGACTATCTTGCTTTGCTAAGTCACATCAACATACTAACAATGTGTAACATACAATGATTAAATGGGAGAAGAAGCAGGATAATTCACATCCAGCCAAATCAGCTATAATGTTCCCATTGACTTCAGGTGGTCATGAAATGTCTGATGCTTTCCATTTTCCAGCCAGTAGAAGAGATGTGAGATAAAGACAAACTTCTAGCACTGCAACATAATCTCGCAGTGGGTAGTATTATTGAGAAAACTGAAGAGTGGATGTAAACTGATTAATGGTAGATGGAATTTTATTACTAAATATCAGCCTTTACCATCTTGGAAAATAGGGATTTGATTTTTGCAGTTAAAGTTATAAGACCAGAGATCTCTGCCACATTTATTAATCACAACTTAAATATCATCTTAGCAATTCATTATATCAGAAAACTTCAACTTGGTCCCAGCTCATTTAATGATAAAATTGAAAACTATCCGAAGATTACACTGGAATTCTTCAAAAAGACGAAGTGTCATGGTTTAACCCCTGCTGGCAACTATGCACCATACAACTGCTTACTGTCTCTCCTCAGCGGCAGGTTAGTGGGGAGATAATTGGAAGGGTAAAAAGGAGAAAACTATTGGGTTAAGATATGAATAGTTAAATAACTGAAATAAAGTAAAATAATTAATAGTAAAAATAAAAATAAATTCAAATGAGAAGGAAAGTAACAGAGAAAAATAAAACCCAGGAAAGGCAAGTCATTCAAATAAAAACAATTTCTCACCACCATCCAACTGATGTCCAGCCTGTCCCTGCCAAAACTGCCCCCTTTATTGCAAAACCTGCTGCCACGTGGTCTTGAATACCCCTATGGTCAGTTGGGATCAAGTGTACCAGATATGTGTCCTGCCAACTCCTTGGGCACCTCCAGCCTCGTTGCTGGTGGGGCCACCTGAGGTGCAGAAAAGGCTTGAATGCTCTGTAAACCCTGCCCAGCAATAGCAAAAATATCCCTGCACTGTTAACACAGTTTCCTGCACAAATCCAAAACATAGCCCTGCACTATCTACTATGGAGAAAAGCTGAGACAGTTCAGACTGAAATATTTTATTAATGTTACAATAGAGGGAAATTCTAAAATGGAAGACCCATCTCCGTTACTTCCAGCTGAAAAGATCCTCAATGTGACTGCTGAGGTATTGCAAATGTTGCTCTCCATCTGTCACCACTCACATTTTTTTGCAACTGCACAGATAGCTCAAAAGGTTTTACATTTACAGGATTTCCCACTCTGTTGTATGAACTTTTAACCCTTTAGTCCAGAAAGTCAGAACAAAGTGGAATCTTGCAGGACGAGAGTGAATGTATGAGCAGAACTGTATTCAGTTCTTCATCCCAAATCAATCTATGCCTAATTCTAGTTGACGTAGCCAGATCCACTGGTTTCTACTAGTTTCAGTCAATTGTTTTTTCAAGAAGAGAGGGAGAAGAAAGAAGGGTTACCAAGGAAAGTTATCTATTGACATAGGCATATGATTGGTATGTCAGAGAAGGAACAGCAAACTGGACATTTCTTTTCCCATCTATGGATTTTTTTCTAGATTGTCTGTTGAAACTCTATTCCCAAATAGCAACAGTCTCAGTAGTATTAGTGACCTTTGGCAACAGCCTTTCTGTCTTTTGGGACTACATAGATATTTTTTTCCCCCCTCTGGCTTCCATATAGCAATTTGGCATCTTATTGACCCAGATCTACAAAGTGGGCAGTATCACTAGCAGCAAGAGAGTTTGAGAGATTTTTTTAGTATAACAAATAAGAACATGAGCTGGCACAGGCTGCAGTGAAAAAAGCATTGATAGTACTCTAGATTCTGGAAGCTCTAGTGGACTGACAACTGTATTTGGTGGATGTGGAATTGGCTGATTTTTCTCAAGATTCGTTTGTTAGCCACACAAAGTACTTGGTAGCCACACACAGTACTTGGCTTGCTGCTCTTCCAGAGTATGTCTAGTCCCCAAGGGCTTTAGTTTCAGTTTTCAAAATTCCAAGTGAGTAAAGGTTTATGTGCTTGTAAAGTCTATTAACATCTTAACATATAAGAGTACAGAAATTATGAGAACCCCCTCAGCTTCTCTTATTTTCTTGTAATTATTAAAACATTCCTAGGGATTTTTTGTATAGACAATGGGCCTTATACATCCTTTATATTTTTCAGGGCTTTTTTTAGTACAGGTTAATGCATATTCCATTTCCCTGTAGAATACATTTATCTTGTCAGCAGTAAATGTTCGGAATCCTTGTATGGATTTATTCTCATAGTGAAATTACACTGTATTCCTATTTAAAACTCTGTGCAATGTACTAGCTTACTGAAGGATTGAAATGGATTGCTTTGAACTACATCCTGTAAAGGATAGTCTGCAGCCTAGTTCATTTAAATCCTAGTCAACACTATTACTCAGTAATTACAAATTAAGTTGGTCTAAAACTGAATGGTTCTATCGCCTTCCAAAGACCCACACTGATGCTTCCCAGGAGAATACTATTCCCCAAGTACTGTTTGAAAGTTCTCTTATTATTCTGTTAGGGGAAATCAAGGCTGTTTTGTAGACTATTTATGAGAAAACTTTCTAAGTGTTTAGCTTTACAGTGTTGTAAAGAACAGCATGGGTCATGCGCAAATCACAGCCTTGAGATTAGATTCTTACCATCACAGCAAGGAGTGGGTTCAATCCAGAGCACCTTTCTTTCTTTCACTGCTGTTTTTCTCTACAGTTATATCAGCTATACAGTTATCTCTATATATATATGTTCAAACAAGTGTACTGCAACAAAAACCCACAAAAAGAAGCAAAATCAGAAAATTAAGAAATAGAATGACTAGCCTCAATAAGAAAATAACATGGAACAATGTGAGCCATCTTTGCAAATAGTGAGTTATTCCAACTAAAAATGTGTAGGTTTGTATACTTCAATTGACAATACATTTTTGTTCAGAACAAGGCCCAGTCTTTGTGTATGGACCCAGCTAAAGGAAAATAGAAAGTAAAGGACATAGGTTCTGAGTATTACACAGAAAATATCTGGAAGTTTTATGTTAGTGTTAATATTGTTCCTTCAATTATGCAGATAAATTGCTGGAACACCCACTACCAGGGACTGATATATTTTTTAAATCCCCAATTTCACACTCTTTAATAAGTTGTAATTTTTCCAGATGTCTGCCTGAGGGTTTAAGAATTCACTACTCCCTGCTATACATTTTGTAACTCTTCTTTAAATGTTTAATATGGTTTTGTACTCCTTTGACATCCATTTCATTCCTGAAAAGCATAAGCATCTGACACAGAATTTTAGTGAGGTACTCCAGGAAATCCCCTCAGCACAAAAGAGATATAATACCTCTTATTTCCAAATCTGCTCATGCATAACCAGGGTTAGCATACACTTCCTCAGAGTATATTTGTCTTCAGTAAGACAAGAAAGGAAAAGACTCCAGTGAATTTATTTAATAATTGATAGTGGAAATAGACTCTAATGAAATTTCCATCATCCAGAAACATGAACTCTACTTCATATATATTGTCATTCATTTGTCAGCTAATAGCTGACTTGGCAGCTTCCTTGAATTCCCTACTTGGATACAAACAGCCAGCCCACTCCTGTGATAAAGCTCTTCAAATCTCAAGGGAACCAGAGAACTGCTCAGA
Organism: Parus major; assembly: GCF_001522545.3. NCBI lineage: Eukaryota > Metazoa > Chordata > Aves > Passeriformes > Paridae > Parus > Parus major. The sequence goes on from NC_031776.1 coordinate 20,596,692, forward strand.
GAAAGGCTGTGTCTTTAGAGGCTGTGCACCTCCACAGCAGCACAAAGCTGCAAGGGAAGCCACATTATAGGGATGAACCCGAATATTTCAAAGTGTATTTATCTATTTCTTTGTAAATTGTTTATGGGTTGGAGCTAACAGAGGACCCTTCAGACAAACACTGAACCCAGTCTTTTTTCCAGTCCAGATTCCAAGTCCTTTTAGCCCCTATTATTTACACATGGAATATTTGTGGGCTGGAAAGTGGATATATTGAGACAGAAACTCCTAACACATGATGGCAAACTAATTTCTCCATAGTATCCATCCTTTAGACTTTTTGTATCAGATGCAAAGTCTGTAGCTGCTGTGACTTACTAAGACACCAACAGGCGCTGTGTAGGTATTAAGTGCTGTATTTTCATAAAGCTTTGATGTTGATACAACATCCTGTGAATAAAAGTGCACGTATCGTATCTATGCCATGAGAAAGATGAAAAATATATACTTCTGACTGCGAAGAGCCAAAATATTTGGAGACAATGATACTACCTGATACTTAATGGCTCTCTAGTGAAATAAATTTTCAAGAAATATTGGTCTTAAATTTCCTATTTGACTATGGTTAAAATTTTAAGACTTACACTCTATCCACAATTGAAAGAGATGAATATTATACAAATGACAGTATTTTTTTTTAAATTATCACCATTTTTTCTTTTAATCAAATATTTCTTATCCACCATTTCATTACTGTCCCATCTTACTATAAATAGTTCAACTAAAATGTACAAAGTAGAAAACCAAATCTTTTATTTTCTAATGAAGTATTTTTCATCTAATTTCAGGCTTCAAACATGTCATCTTCTTACTACTTACACAGATTTCCTCTTTGATTTCGGTAGGACTAAACTTCTGCAGGTGTCTCCAGAACCAGGTCTTTCAAAGCAGCCACATCAAATACCTTCAAAATACTGTCTAACGATAAATTTGTATCAGCTTTGTCATACAATAAGTAATTTTATGAGGTTTAAAACATGCATCTGTGACTACAAATACCAATTTATGGTGAATATTTTATTCTTTGCCAGCAGGTGTTCAATCCAAGCTTTATACCTCCTTAGTCAGAGAGATTTCAGGGCTTAGTTTAATTTTCCGTGACAGCTAAGCTCTTCCATGGCTGACTACACAAGGTTGCTATTAAAATACTTCTTCACCTGTTACACTCAGTAATCAATAGTCTGCTCTAATATTTATACTGTCAAATACCTCAGCTCATTATTGTAGCTTTTATATTATCCGTATGTCAACAACATGTACATGTGCAGGTATAAACTCATGATACTTTTTGTAATCTCTAATCATTCAGTCTGTTTAAATAATGCTTTGGAAGCACCTTTTAAGACCTCCTAAGATCAGAAAGCCCTGGGGAATATACAAAATTCTTAAACTATAAATAGAAACCCTAGAGGAGCATCCTGTGCAAAAAATATACTTTGCATACACTGCAGTAGATCAGGTTCATAGCAAGTACCTTGAGGTCAGAAGCAAAGTAGGCAGATTTAAAATATGAGTATTATGAACACAAAAGAAAAGTAAAAAACTTAGGAATGTGTGAAAGAAATAGAACTACAGCCAAAACAAAAATCATTTACTAACCTCATTATAATCAAAAAAATATTTGTTGATCTGGTTGTCTTTCTCATAAAGCCTTTAGGGAAAATTTTAATTAATAAAAAGTGTTACAGACTATAGAAATACCTAATTTTTAAAAATTAATAATAAACTAATAGAAATACCTCATTTTTTCCTTGTACATACCAGTTCTATATAATTTCAAATAAAATGTGATAAGAACAATTGCTCTGATCTACAAGGAATAAAAGTATTAAATTTATTGGCACTGACTATGCAGAGTAGAAGTGGGAGAGGCAAGCACTTAGCTAATAGTATCATGCTTTTTCTCTAAAGTAAAGAGAAACTCTGCCCTGTAGAAATTTTTGTCCACGTCTCTTCAAAGTTGTAGATATCCTAGATATCAAGATTATTACAAACTTTTGTAATATATGCAACAGCTCTGATACACTTTAATAGTCTTCAAAAGATGTATAATTTAAATATGATACTGAAAGGTAAAGATGCTCAGAAAGCAAACATGGATGAGCTAGACATTATGAAGGCGGAATGCAAGACTCAGTGAAGTATAATATCATGAAGATCAAGAAAATTAACTGAAGGCTGTGCAGTGTTTGAATGACAGAGGAGACATCAGCCTTCAATATACAAGTGGATTTGCAAGTGACAGACACCTAGCAGCAGATGCAACAGATATCCTGTGAGCTGACGGTATGATCCAGGTGAAATTTTCCACACTTCAATGGAGCATTTAATTCAAACAATGCTCTCAGCAAAACAGCAGAAGAAAATCAGAAGGGAGCTAAAATATAGGAAACTTAAGCACAAATAGAAGTGCTAACAAACTTACTTTCAGTGAATATTTTAGAATTGTTCTGTAGCAAATGGAAAATCAAGTTCAGAATGTGCAGCATAAGCATTTTATTTTGACACTAGGCAAATACATTTTGAAGTCACTGAATCTTCACTAAGAGGTAAGAGGACTTCAAGCACAGACTAAGTTCCCATATCATGACTACCAAATGGAAATCTTTATTTAATCAGGAGTTCTGCTAGTATAAGCCAGATTACCTCAATTGATAATAATGGCATTATAACGATTTACTCATCAAGAGATTGATGCATTGAGTATTTAAAAATACTAGAAAAATAATCTGTTTCCTTAGAAATAAGCAAGACTGAGTGGTTCCAGCTCTTCCAGATCCCAGTTGTGAAGCTATCTGTATGTCTGCAGATGCTCTGAGATTCTCTGTGCATTAAACAGTGAAGGGATTAAACAGTGAAGAACACAGAGGCTGTAGTTACATACCTCTGGTTGGTGTGTATCCACTTCTAGGTCTATATTTCTTTCTCTTTTAAATCACAACCAAATCAGCTGATGAGCCAGCTATCTGTCAAGAATACATACAGACATACAGACAGTGGGGAACACTGTGACATGCTCTTATGGAAATAGGATCAAGTTTCTGAACAGTCTGTAAGGCACACTCATTGTGTGGATTTTGCCAACCAGGGCTTTCAACTTGGCATTGACTGCTTCTATGTAGCTGGATTTTGTCTCATAGCATGACAGCCAAGCTCTGAGTGTTACTGAGCATAAGGGAACCATTGCAAATACTTTCAATTTGTTGGTAAAGTCACAGAAGTCCGTACACTTCTGAAATACTTAGGCACAGGACAGTTGCAATACAACTGGAATGGACCGAATGTTCATTAGCTGATAAAACCAGACAGTCTTTAGGCCAAACATATAGCTAAGAATATGTTTGTCAATATATAGTAGCAGCTAAACAGCCAGAGAGAAGGAATAGGAAACAATTCCCTCACCAAAAGGAAGGAAAAGAAAGTACATACATTTTTCTCAAATAAAAACACACAAAACAAACCTGGGGTTAACTCACAGCTTCCACTGATGATATCATCACAAAAAAAAAGGCAGAGCCAGGAACTCTCAGGAACTATTCGGTGGTATTTCATTAGTTGAGGAAAGGTGATGCTAAAAATAAAATATCAGATCAATATAGATGTGTCTTAATATCCAAGAAAGTGTGGATCACATTCAGATGCTTGAATGGGCTGGTAGAAATTTGAGTTAACAGTTGCCAAACTAAGTGTTTGAGGTTAAATGAAAGTCAAAAAATTACAATAGAATCTACAGAGATTTGGAGTGATCCAGGGCAGAAATTTCAGCTAAGAATGCTAGCTAAAACAGCATGAAGATTAAGCAGTTTATACTTGTACAAAACTTAAAAGAAATAATAATATAATGTTATATATGATTCTTATAGTAGGTATAAAAATGGATATACAATCTTGCTATAACATCAAATTGTCAAAAACATATTTTTTATATTTAGCCAAAATTATAAAAAATTTACAGAGATAAATAACTGCTAATAGTTTAAATTATATTCAATAATTTTTACTATATAGCATTCAGATCAATCATACATTCCTAATCCTAATCCTCTGTTTATTTCCTGAGCAAGGAAATTTCCTGGTCTCAGATTATGTTGAATAAACACTAATTTCACCACCAAATCTGATAATTTCCTATCACCTCTTACAAATAACTGTACTAGAACAAATATGGGTAGCCCTTTGTAAACAGTGTTTTTAACATCTGATTTATTAGCAATGACACTCTTAATATAGGTTTACATTCAAAGTATTTTCTTAGTTCAGCCCCTAAAATTCAAGAAGGTATGGAGTGGAAATCAGAAAACAGGGAAATCTCAAAATTCCCCACTGAAAACAGCTCTATGAGAAATATTTTTATTATTGCCCTAATAAAGTTTTCTGGCATTTCAAAATAGTATCTTTTATATGGAAGTTAAATAAAAAAGGGTTTTTAATGTTAAAATATAAAGTGCAAAATTCCAGTCTTGTATCTAAAAGGAATTTTAAAGGAATTTTAAATATTCACAGAATGGAAAGTATGACAGAATAAAACCAAAACTGACATTTTTTGCAATTTGAAAATTATTTATAAAGTAATTTTCCGCTTTATTCCTCTTATCCATTTAAATAATATGGCAGAGGAAATATGTTTATCATACTATGTGATTCAGAAAAGATTCCTATTTGCACAGAAGTAGTATCTGCCTGAGTAGCTAAGCACCTGAAACACTGCTGTGTTTATTTATTTATTGTAATCTTTTAAGGATGATCATAATCATTCTTCAAAGAGAGTGATTAAGCAGAAGTACCATTCAAATAAACCAGGGAATCATAAGAGCAGGCATTTTATTTCCTAATAATAATCCAACTTGCTTTAGTCCCAACTAACATTTGGAAAATGTATATATTCTACAAATAATTGCATTGTAAAAGCCAGTACTGATATTTGGTTTCAGATAAGAACACAATATTATTCATTAATCTTTATTTGCTGTTTGTAATTCATTATTCTCTAAAGCTAATGATTACTTTCATTTAAGAAGGAAGGGAGGAAAGTAACACTATACAATATAATTCACTCATGAGAAATAATTATTCAAGAGGATAAACAAGCAGTTCATCATCTATTAATTTAGATATAATTTACTTGTCAATATTAAACAGTTAAACATGCATCTTCCAAAAATAAAACTGAAATAAAAGTAAAATCAGAAGTTCATGCACTAAAAAAAAGGGACTAGATTCTTCTTCCTAGATCTGCTGTGATATCAACTGAGATGACAAGCTGAGAAATAGGTTTCTATTCTAATTCCAAAATCTAGATAGTAGAAGTATAAAAAGGAAGTGTTAAAAAAAAACCCTAAATTTCTGAGGCAGAAATAAATGTAGCAAGTTCCATAACCTTTTGAATTTGTTTTGAATAAACATTCCACATGGGTTAAAAAAAAAATTCAAAAAGAGAAAAAAAGGCAGGTTATTTAATTTGATGGCTTCATTTTCAGATATTTATCAAAAACTAGCATTTAAGTGTTTTAAATAGTTAGATCTTTAAATTCTTTGCCCCTTCAACAATCCTTTTACAGTTTATGCATATGTTTGTCTATATCAAGTCTTTTCACCAAACCAAAATGGGAGCCAGAAGACAAAAACACAAAAAATAAATAGTCTACTCAGAACTTCTCTGATCCCTGCTACTCTCTCCACTCCTACTAAATATTTTTACCTTACTTTCCCTGGTATTCATGAGTTACTCAGCCAGTGCTAACTGGCCTCCATGGATCTATTGCTTATGAATTAATAGCAAAGAGACCCCCTGTGTGGAGACATGACTGACTGTACATAAGAGTTCCATAAGCAGGGATAAATTAGACAACAACATAGCTTTGCTTTTGTCATGCTCCATCTGTTCAGGTCTGTTTATTTAGCTGAAAGCAAAAAGCAATTTCCACCAGCGAAAGTGCTGTAACTTTGACAAACAAGTCGGAAGCCCGCAGTGGTAGGTAAAAGCAGAACATTCAACTGGCTCTGCAGGGCACTTGCCCAGACACCATATTCATCAGTTCTTAAGCTTCTGCTATACAAACACAATTTCTCATTGTTGAACTTTAATATGCTTTTTCTATGAGTTCTAGATCTTTAGCAAAAACTCTTTTCTTCAACATTTCAACATGACTGGAGAGAGTTTTACCTGCAGCACATCTTTTCTTTCACATGTATTTCCCCTCTGGAGCAAAGGTCTTCCTGACTTCTAATGAGAGCTACATTTCAGAGTTTATCCATGTTATTTTCCTTTAATTAGGATAAGTCTGGACAACAACAAGTCTTCTTAGTGGTTCCCATGACAACAACCTTTCAGTTACTAATCCTGAACATATGGCTGGAGTTAAAGATTATTTCAGGGAGGTACACCAGTACTTACAGGAAGTAAAGTTAACCTTAGGGATGGCTTCAAAAGCCCCTCCAGTCAGTGGAATGACTCTTAGTCTGAGGGAAATTCAAGAAATTACTGCAAATACTTCTCCTATTTAGTCTAGCTGAGAGATTTCAAAAATATTTTCTACATGCAAGAAATTGATGTTGGTTCATTTGACTCCCTGAATGAATAGAGCAGAGTAGAGCTCTAGTAATTTTTACAAAGAGGTTGACCAAAAACACATTTCAGGAATGATTAACACAATTTTTTTCACAGAAACTTCACCTAAAGATATGAGCAAATCATAGTTTCCACAGAAAGGAAATTCTTTAGAATTATTAAGAACAATTATTGTAGCTGGGAAAAAAAAAAAAAAAGAAAAAAAAAAAAGAGAAAAGTCTTTTGTGCACAAAATCCTTCAGATGTAACTGATACTGTTCTAAGCATGCAGCAGGTCCCAACCCTGTGATTCACTGGTCCATAAACCCATGACTGTTGTCCATATGCTTTAAGAAAATGTCTCCTTACCCAAATGAAACTAGAATTTTATATTTTCTATTCCGTATACTTTCTTTTTTACCTTATTGGTCAAATACGTATAAAGCATAACTGGTTCTTGACTAATGTATTTTCAAGGTATAAATATGTTTTTATCAATTTGTATTGGTTTTTCATAAAGTTAATCAAAATTATAAAAAATTTGGGCAGAATTATTTGCTTAAGCTTGTCTACAGCATTGTTGAAGAATCTGTAACTAGAACAAAGACTGTCAACTCCTGTTAAGTCCTTGGTATATTCTTCAGGAATCTTGGGAAAACTTACATTCAAATCTCATTTTAAAAATAAGATTCTTTAGGGAAGTGTGTAACTGATTATTATTATCAATTAGAAGAGTAGTTAGACCTATCTCTGTTGATCTTTGGGAAACAGACATTTTTCACTAAGACATCACTCTCTTGGAGGAGCCGGGGTCTGGATCCTGCCACAAAACATGTTTTATATTAGTCCAATTCTTGAAATAGTGCTTTCATATATATTAATACTAATTTACCATGAAACTTTCAAGATGATTGGACAGAAATTTCTTTGAAAACAAATCTGCATGTAGTTAGATCATGAAAATATTAATCAATTTTAAATGTTTTCATTTCATACTGTGCTAGAATCTGGCCATAATTGTTACATGATTCTCCTTAAGGTATAATTGGAACTCTCTACTGAGGCTGACTGAAACCATTTGAGAACTACTGTAAATTATTAACAAAGGAAGAAGCTGCCAAAGAACACACAAACCAGGTTGGCCATAGAGGAAAATCCTCAGGCTTTGAAGATGGCCAAGCTTGTCAGCTGAGTCCCACTAGTCATATATTTTTAATGGAAATGCAGAATTCTTTTGTGTACAGGGTCAGGAAACTGTAGTGTCTGCCTGTCTTATATTCAAGTAACATCTTTTCCAATAAAAGATATTTTGCTTTGACAAGAGAAGCATTTTCAGAAGACAGAGCAAATCTTTTTAGTAGGCAAGTCTGTATTTTCCATTTCCTTATATTTTTCACAGGTAAATATACGTGAGCCACTGTAGCCTGTGTATTGTAAATATGGTTTAATTCTTATAAAATATTCAATCACAACAAAATTCAGGTTTGTAATTTCATTTTGAGCCTTTGAAAGACAACAAAAGTTTATTCCTGATTTGTAATTAATTAAATAATATTATAATTTATTTTGTCTAAATTTATAATTCTTTATCCAGAACCTGGCTCGAGACTAACTTCTTTTCTGTCAAATTACGATCAAAATGCTGGATGGAAGAGCAATGATTTAAGATAGGTGATTTTACCCAGAATATTTGGCAATAATTTTAAAGCAAATATATTCTGTATTGGCTGTTAAAAGTTTTAAAAATTATCACAAAATTATAGCAATGTGATAAAGCTGCTGATAGGAAAGTGATAACTTGTTTTCAACTTTTACCATACATCTTTGTTTTTCTTCCTTCTAAAGTTTTAAACAGTTATGGAAATATGACACATTTACAGCAAGCAAGCTTGGCACATAGGTCAAGTCAGCCCTAGAGGCAAGTATATGTTGCTGCTTATGATGGTCTAAATCTGTGAAAGCAAATATGTTTGGAGCCTTTTTGATGATTAATGCTTCTTCCCTTTCTCAATTAGAACAATGCTGCATAGCTGAAGGAGAGTGGTATTCACTTACTGTAGAGAATATGCAAAAAATTATACACCCAAGCAGGCATAAACCATTTTGGGGGAAGCAGAAAATAGGTGCTTATGTGAAAATGTGTTCTTCCTAAATCCAAGAAATGTATGGAATATGAGATGAGGAGTGGATTCCTTTTAGAAAGATATTTAGCACATCTACTTGCTAGCAAAGTAACCTTTTCCATAGCTACATCTTTGTTTAATGAGCAGAATAGGAAGACCAAGGACCAAGCTCTTTTATGAAGGCATGTTCAGTAAAATACTATATATAGGTCCAATTATTGAGGAGTAAAGGTCAGGCTTTGAACTACCTTCTGGCTTTCCTCCCAAAGCTAAAAATACAGCTAACCCCAAGTGACAGAATAGATTTTCAATCATGATACTCATTTATGTCTTCTGAGCCTATGTTTTTTTCCTTCAAGTCAATAAATCTTTATTTAGTATCCTAACAGTAGAGAACAAAACGTGTGTTTACTGGAAAATAGTTGTGTTTAAATGTTTTAGCTGAAAGTGTCAATCAGATACATTCAGACTATCATCAAGATAACACACATACAAGAGTGTAAGTATTTCTCTGCAGAATGACCTTCCTAGCTTTTACTTAACATTACAAGTAATTTAGGGTATGACAGAATTACTCTAATGACACTTAGGTACTGTTACAGTTCTTGACAAATGTTCAGTAGAGGACATAGCTATTGGTTTACTGACTGTCTATCCCTTGCCTACTAGCAACTTCTTCTAGCAAATATTCTTAATGTGTAATGCAAAATTCTACAGAAACATTTTTTTTTTTTTAATTTAGCAGTACTATTTATGAAAAATTTGTCAATAATTTTGACTGCAGAATTTCTCAATTATCCACTTGTTCAAAGATTATTTTATACAGTTATCTCCATATTCCATAGTTACAATTATATGACTAGGAAACCATTTTTTAACTAAAACCGGCACTTCAAAAATTGGGAAGATGTGACTGGCAATTCAATATTTACTATTCTGAGGAAAAATAAATCTAAACACTTTAAATAATTTTAAATATTTAAAAATTTCTAATCATATCCACTTCAGTGATCCCACTAATCCACAAATCCGAATCTCCATACCATAATATCTTATTGTTCCAGAGGTGGAGAGTTCACTCTGGACTTCAAGAAAAAAATGTGCAATTCCTTGGGGGAATCAGGGGAATGAATTGATAACTATTCTGTTTCAGGAGCAGCTCTCAGCTATTTATTTTCTTCTAAATGGTGCTGTGGTTTTACCTGCTCTTATTCCTTTATTATTATAAAGGGAATCTGTGGACTCAGAGAGGCTGCCCTTCTAATCATGTATAACCTGAAGCTTCTAAATAACAGCAGATTTTCCATGGTACTCCCAAAGATGGTAGACATGGAAAGAACTTACTTCTCAATTTTCCAATTATTTTAATTTTTTAGTCAAATTGTTCCAGCAGGAAAGAATACTCCAGTCTGAACAGTAATGACAGTATGTAATGTAATGCAGATATATTAATCATCATTGAGACACTGATGAGGAGGTAGATGGAAATAACCATTGACGTGCTATTAATATTATTGCAAAGGATAAAAATAATCCTGTGAGTTTATAAAAAGTGTTTAAAGGGATGGGAAAGCTAATTGAAAAGCAGATTTTAGAAGGTATTTCAGTTGTAACAGGAATGTTAAGGCTGAAAGAGCTTTGATGCCACCAGTGACAGGACTCAAAGAATGGAGGAAGCTGAATCAGGGGAGGTTTTGGGTGGATATCAGGAAAAGGTTTCTCACTCAGAGGGTGGCTGGGCACTGGAACAGGCTCCCTAGGAAGTGGTCACAGCACCAAGCCTGACAGAATTCTAGAAGCATTTGGACAATGCTCTTGGGCACATAGTGTGACTCTTGGTGTGCCCTGCACAGGGCCAGGAGTTGAACTCAGTGATCCTGATGGCTTCCTTCCAACTCCCTTCCTTATACTGTGAATCTATGATTCTATAAAGTCCAATCTGCTTCTATTGCAGAAAATCACACCAAATAAGCTGTTTACTAAATTTTCATAATTTCAACTTAAACAAAGTTAGGGGTTTTGGATCAACTGCTTGAAAATTTGTTTCAAAATTTGATTGTTGCTATAATTACGTACATTTATTTAATTTTCAGATGAGGTGTGTACCTGAGGTGTTAATAACCATTCCTTTTGCTGTTAATGTTGACTTTGGCTCAAATATTTCTTATCTCGTGACCATTGTGCTTCCATGTAGGACTTGTGTGCCTTCTTAATCTAAGGCTAAGTCTACATAATACCTTTTCTTAGCAAGATAAGCCTCTCATTCTCTTGCCTACCTTTCTCTGCATCTATGCCTATTTCTGTTTAATTTTCTTGAACTAGAATGTCCAGAATGGTATTTAACATTTCATGTCAAGTGTCAAGAGTGCCTTGTAAGTTAAACACATTTTCAGATGCAGCTTGTTTTGCTGCTAGATTTGCATATCACCATCTTTAGTTATGTTGGAAGATATTATATATGCTGGACAACTTGAGAAAAACTATTTGAAGTTGTTCCAAAGTTACAAAATCATATCCAAACACCACTTATTCCACAGACTAGTATTGCATCAGTACACATTTGTGAATAGTTGTCCAGTGCCATTAAGACACCTACTTAACTGAGGTTTTAGTAATCACAGTACTCCTCTTTATACTGTCATTTCTACTTCATTGATCAATGCAGGAAACTTCATAAATGTAGATAACATATTTTCCAGACATTTTTTAATTAGCATTGCAAGATGAGCTATCATAATTGCTTCCTTGACAGTAGTTTCTCATAGCTTATAATGTCTTGATATATAATGCATATCCTGTAATGCATTTCAACTAATCTGTAACTATTACAGTCAATCATCTTGAAACAGTGTCACAGTGTGATCTGCTTTTAGGTCTAAAATAAGTGTTCTGTTTCAAAATTGTGTTGTATTACAATAGGTAGCATTGTTTTACAACCAGGCCTGCATAAACCCTGTGGATATCAATGAAAGCAATCAAAGACTAATTCAAAATTTACACTTTTCTGCTGTTAGTGGAATATGACTGATGTCAACAATTGTGTTACAAAATGGAAGTTTTACATTTGCCTAGAAAGCAGTTGAGTTTTGACACCTGTTAATAGTATCATTTAACGAAAAATCCACACTGCCTTCACAAACAAAAGGTAATCACATTGTAGGAACAACTGATATACAGCTGAAGCAAAACATAAGCTGGACTTTCTGATATTGCAAAAGAAATGCTCAGTGCTGGCAAAAGAAATTGACCCTGAATAATCTATTTAATAAGGTAATTAGGACTAGCAGTTTCTGGAAATGTATCTAACTGTAAACAGCTTTTCAGTCATATTGAGAAAAAGAGCCTTGTACTCTATGTTTCAAGTGCTTATTTTTGACCCCAGATTTCCCGCTTACACAGCGGGATGCACATCTCTCTAGTGACCTGGCATAGAGAGGAGAATTGAGTTCATATTAGCCAGCCAAAAGCCAGTTTAATTTTAGTTCACTATGGTTTCACAGTCACACAATCATCTGTATTTGCATAAAGAAAGGAGCTGAATGAAGTGGAAATGAGGAACCCAAGGTTGGACAGGACTACTTCTGTTTGCAAAAGTACTGGCTTACATTGATACAAAACTTCTGCAAAATTTAGCCTTTAGCTGCATTGCCTAAAACTTCTATTCACACAGATAGTGCCTGATCCTTGAAATTGTTAACACTGTAAAGGTATACCAAAAAAATTTATGGAAAGTCTTTTAATAAAGATGGCACTTCCAAAATTGAACAGTGATTGCCTACCAGCAATTTCTAAACATCTGCTCATGTATACTGATTGTATACATTTGTGAGTAAATTTGATCACTGGTATTCTTATGCTTTGTCAGTATATAAGAATAGGTGGTGGATACAGGCAACCTGAAGCCTCTCTCACCCTTTCACTGTCACCAGTCTGCCTACTCTTGAATGACTGCTATTTGTACTGGCTGACGCTAGGTACTGGCTTCATTCATCTGTATTTAGGTTCCTTCCTCCACTTTCAAGCATAGTAGAGACATACAGAATAGCTAAGAGTGGCCCTGGCATCTTGTAGTAAAAAACTGAGATGAAAACATATTTTAAAGAGAGCAAAAATTACATTGGATTGAAAAAATGCATATGTTTGGTGTGGAGGCAATAGCATGAAATAAAATTAGAGAATTAATTAGAGAACAAAATCTTGATAAAAAAAAAAAATGCTTTCAGTCTCCTTTTGTGTATGCCTGCACATCCGTCTTACAGACACCTCTCTTCCTCTTAGCTCTGAAGCATCAGCTTCATCCATGGCACCCTCAATCACCATTTTTTCTCTGAAAATTCCCACCAACCTAGGACCTTGCCAACTTTAGCTGGTGTAGAAATTGTAGCCGTGTCTTTTATCAATTTACTATACAGAGTAGCTCTTGGCACTGAGGTAAAACACAGTGATAAGATGCAGGCTGCTGCTCTTCAGTATCATCTCGTTGATGGAGCTGCTCCAGCATTAGAGCAAAGGTTAAACAGTTAGAAAAAAATGTTAAAGAAATATCTTCCTCCCAGCTAAGTGATTTGGCTTATTTTTTATGCAGAAAAATCATTCATTTCCATTCCAGATAGAATATTTCTTCATATTAGAATAAGAACAACAACAATGTACAACTATTTTCAATGACTATTCTTCTTGGACAATATCTGCTGCATTTATTTTGAAATCAAAACTAATATATTTGAGTTGGGTAGTTATTTTTTTTTACCCTTCATTTGATGAGAGAATAATTGCTCTTACCATGTTTTTGTACAACACTGAAGTAAAATAAAGTTCTATTACATTCATTTTCTTATGGCAAGAATTTAATTCTTTTGTTCAGTATTGTGCTGAGTTTTTTAAAGCTCCTTCCCCAAGCATCTCTCTAACTACTTTATGCTGAAAATATTTGTAGTTTTATTTGAAGATGTTATAACCAATAGTCTGTATATAGAATCTTTTGGTTAATAATACCATATTACAATATATTACAAAATTCTTTTAACACGAGTAAATATTAAAAGAAGCCCAGTGCAAATGTGGCATTTAATTTGTTAGGATGATTATGTGTTTTTACTGAAGAAGTATACTAATCAGCAAGAAAATTTATAAATATATTGTAGTTTGGCATCTAATTTTTTCAGCTTCTGTAGAAAAATAATTAAGGTTCAGACACCTAATTTCCATTTTAGAAACTAATTTCTCCTTCAATATGCTTTTGGAGTTGTATTTAGATATCAGGTTAGGTGTGAAGGTTGACAGTGACAGGTAGATGCAAAATGAGATTTTCTTCCATCATTCGGCTCCACTGGTTTCTGAGTACATATATGGTTAGCCTAAAAGGATTATAGATGCCATTTAATTTACTAACACTATTAGAATGGATTTTTAAAAATCTTGTAGTGTTGTTCTCTTTCTTCACAGGCTTTTGAAGAAAATAAATATGTGAACTGAGTCAGATATAGTCCATAAAAAGTGCAAAGTATTATTTAGGAGCAGCACCTACCAGAGGCAAGCAGCTAATGATGATGGAACTAAAAATCTTTCCTGCTGAAAAAAAAATAGGCATCTGGCTAGTCTTCATTCATGATCTGTATATTAGGGACTAAACGTGATTGCTTTGGTAAAAACTATTTGTATATTTTAATGTTACAAAACAAATATTTAGCAAGTACTTACTACTTTCTCAAATATTGTCATCAAAACAAGGTAATGCTTGTTATATAATATAGTTACAGGAAAACAATCATTGGAAGGTAATTCCTATATGTACAAAACTGAACAGAAAAGATTGTTACATATGCCATAAGAAGTCATTGTGTAATGCAACTGTTCCAGAGTTACTGCAAGTCTGAGCTATTGCAGGTGTAGACAGAACAACAGCAGAACTTCTTCCGCATAAAACTGCATTTTTATTTTATTCCTACTATATTAGTAGCTATTTCTATTTAGGCTCCAGTTGAGGCATTCAGGGCACTACTAGTCATGGCTCAAAAGTAACGTGGTCTCCTTGATCTGTGGAAACCAAAGCATTGGTACAGAGGTAGAACATGATACTGCATAGCTGTGTCTTATCCCAAAATACAGGAAAAAGTTTCAATCAAGGTAAGTATCTGCCTAGAAAGTCAGAAGTAATAGCAAATAAATTTTAGAAATGTCTTCAAGCCAAGTTCTACTGTGGCTTAAACACATAGTTTAAAAAGAGGAGGCAAATTGCACATTCCAGGTTACACTGTACATTCAATCCAATGTACAGAGATGCTAAGCTATGGTGAGCCTGCACCGTGTCCCACATTCCATGGGAAGGGCTGCTGTTGGCACCCCAACCACTGAAGCACCACAAGGCTGCCAGGCAACTCCTTTTAGCAATGCCAGTATCTTTTGGATATATACTCAAATTTCTGTTGCTAAGCACTCAGCATAGCTCATACACATATAAGTCATGATTGTTTGATTCTAACATTTTAAATAATCACCTGAGATGTGAAGCTATGCCAAAACCATCAAACATAAGTATTTTGATAAGAAGAATACAGAGAATTTCTATATTTCTATGTAAAATGACTCAGCACAAAAAAAAAATAAAATCGCTAGTTTATCAACAACCAGAGCAGTAGGATTTTCTGTTATTGCATAAAACAGAAAGAGAAAATAATAGGAAATTTAAGTGAGTCAGAATCCTAAAATTTAATAAAAATATTGTTGACAGTAGTGTCTGGAAACACTGTCTCACAAACTATGTGTTGTGACTTTTATCAAATCCTTCTTTCCCTTCTGTGTGATGTTAAACACAGTTATGATTTGAGCAGCTGGGATTAAAACAAACTTTCATATCTACTGAACAGGTAGACAAAGTATTCTTTATTATCACAAAGAAAAACCTCTCAACCACTAGAGTAAGCAGGAAAAATATTAATGTTTTCACAGTCTGAATTCCTTCCCATTTCACAAGACTGTTAAATGGCAAAGGCAAAGAGCTGCTGAAGGGTTAAACAGAGCTAAAGGCTGGAAGCATAGTCACACATGTTTATGTGTATTCAGCTCAAACCATCTGCTGTTCATATGTGGAAGTTAGTAAATATGATATTGCATCATAGCAAAAGTTCTTGGGGGCAGGATAATGACTGTTCAAGATCAACCTGCTAGAAGAGGACCAAGCTGTATAGCAGATAAGGAAGACATAATCTGCAGTAAATTTAGGAATCTGAGACAACAGAAGGATACAAGAGCAGACGGGTGAATTTACCAGTTAACTGCCATTCACTGAACTGTCATTATTTAATTGTAATGAGATGTTCAGGCAAACTCTTAATTATCTGCATCATCCATGAAAGTACTACTTCAAAACAATGTCTGAATTTTAAGCACTGTTCTCTGAGTCCTTTCCTCTGAGGTACTAGTTTTTAACTTTTAAAACTATCAATACAGGTAACAGGGAAGTAGTTTTAAAGCTTTAGCTAGTTCCTTATACTTTGTACCAGTATATATTGGATTTTGATAAGCACTGTTATTAATATGAATATTTTATTTTCTAACGTCTCAAACTTTTCTAGGAGAAGGGCCAATATATGCTTTTGTTATAAGATTCTTCTTTCAGCCAAAGTTTATGATTTAGTCTGGCACCTAGAAAATTATCAAGGGAATTATTTCTGACTCCATCTTATCAAACAGATGAGAAATTTTATTAATGTAAAGTGATTTGCAAGATAAATTTCATTTCTTTTTTAAGTGGAAGGGAAAAGATTGGAAGACAAGGTACATTGCATGTGCCACCACCGTTGCTGTTCAGTGGCATGACCAATTTTCTCACATTGGCAGAAAGCACAGATGTTATATTGCCCCTTAGGGAATATTCTGTCTGTAGTAGAGGCAAAATTTCAATATATCTTGACTGTGTAGAAGATTCTCCTTGTGTTTCCTGAGGGTGTGAATAAAGCTGAATATTTCTGGCACATGAAGTTGCAAAGGGAAAATTATAAATAATGATGCATTAAATCGTGTTGGACAACTTAAAACAACCATGTGTGATTCAGAAAAAGAATGTAGACAGTTGTTCACATTTTGTATCTTACTTCATGACAATTGCAGATGTGCAATATTGTTCACCAATACAGGCACAAAAGTATGAAGAATTCAGGACTAGAATGAATTAGACATAATTGAATGTTTACTATAAAAATTTGTCCTTCTGTGCATTAAATACCACATAAGCTTATAAAACTAGACCTAAGCCATTTGAAGGGCACATTTTGACTTCACAGCAACAGCATTCTAAGAAACAAGGAAGAATTCTGTCTCTTCCATGTGGAAAGAAATACATATTGGATGATACTGGTCCAAAGCATCCTAGCTGCAAACTGGAACAGAGCCCAAACACTGGACTGGAGCTCTGACAGTAACACTTTATTTACAGTTGATGAAACAGTGATATTTACTCTTCATGCGGGTGGGAAATACAGGCAACAACAAAACAGAGGAAAAAAAAAACCTTATTAATTTTGTTTCAGGCAGAAGGATAGCATTAATGAAATAGAAAGAATGCAAACACCCTTTAGCGAAGTATTGTATTCCTACCTTCATTTCCCTGCTTTCTGAGTATTGCATCAAGACATAACCCATATGACATTTCTGTAGGAACAGGTCTGAAGATCACAGTCTAATAAAAAATTAGTCCTCAAGTGTTATGTAGCATTCATTGCTTTTCTGAGGTGATAAACTATTAGATAAAGTTATTTCTATTATATTTCATAAGGTATTTATAAATATTCCCGTTATTTAAACTTTAATAGATCTTCTGCATTCCCACCAACAATGGAGGCACATATGTTATTTTAGAATACATATGTTAATTTAGACTGCAAGAAATACAGCTCCTCATTTTCTAATGTATAGGTTTCTAATGCTAGTCTTGGGCTTCTGTCAATTTTTATACCAAGTGGATTAAATATATTATGGTACCCTTTCAACTGCAAATGTATTCCAAAAGTATAGTTCAGACAGACAGAAAATGGAAATAAAGATCCACTCCACCCATCCACATCACCTCTCCACTTAGTGTCAATTTAGTCTACACTTCGGGCAGCATTTACCATTCTTAGTCTTCTGACATACTTTGACTTCAAATGTTATATACCACTGTCTTTAAAAGACATAAATTCACATTACCAACAAGTCAGATAGACAGGTGAAAAGACTTAAACCTTCTTGCATGCCAGTATCTGTTTGTGCTGGTTTATGCTACTCAAGTTCCTACATAGTTCTGCTACTTAAAGCCTGCTGGTTTAGGAAAGCATTACGTGCAAAATTGAATTGTAGTTCCACATCCACATGTAGTATCACTGAAAAGGAGCAGGACTTCGATCTTTGTCAAAACTTGGCACAGAGTAGAACTTCAGATATTATTTGTGCTGGTAACAAATACAAGACACGTGTTTTACATTGCGACAAAACTCATGAATTGAGCTTTCTGTACTATCACCCATGTCATCCAATGGAAGAACATTTTAAGACTAAAATGTATATAATGTAATCTAAAATACTGATGATTAAAACCTTTCCATGATAATTATTATTTTAAAATACAAATTTAGCAACAAGTGAATGCCAGCAAGTGCCCAAATAGGGTTTTTACTACATGCATTTTACTACCATTTAAATGAAGCCTTATGGGCAAATATAATTTTCAGACTCTTTGGGGAAGAATTACAATGAAAGCATTTTTATGGTCTGTTGTACCACCCCTCAAATATTTCTTTATTGGGAGCTTAAACAAGGTAAAATAATAACCTACAAAGTATTTCATTAAATTAATATTATTTTGCAATAGCAAATTCTAGAAAAGCATAGAAATTGAGTTGGGCATGCAGCATGCTAACATGAGTAATGGATGGAATAGCAGAATATATTTTGAGTTGGGTCTGAACTTTTTACTTTGCAGGCACACTTTAATCTTGATTAATGCTTGCTTTGGTTTAGGCAATAAGCTTTTGCAAGGAAGACAGAGGATTTTCTTTCATTTTCCTGTGACTTTTTCAGACATCTCAATCTGTAATGCTTGCTAGACTTCCCTTAGAGCCTGAGAACTGCTGGCTTGCAGAACATTTAGTGTTCCTGCTCTTTTTTCTCATAGTAAGATTGATTTCTACTTTCATCCACATCTTTGGTTCCCTTGCTAGTTATGATTTAGTGAAATCATTCTCTCTGCTCTTCTTGGGTGTCAAATGGCAGCACAAGGTTGAAAGAATTTTAAGAAGTCCACTGCAGTAGTAGCACAAGATTAGCCAGAACACACAATAAACTTGAACATGGAAAAAATAATAGTGTACTACTTCACAAGTACATAGACTTGCATTTTCTGATGTAAAATAATGTGTTTCTTCCAAAGAGTATGTATACTCATTCTAGAGTGATCCTGAACTTGAGCCTTCTGACTTCAGAGCTGCTCAAGAAAAGAAAACAGCCTGAGTTTTACAGTGAGAGAATTTTCACCCCAACCAGAATTGTTTCCCTAGTTTAGGGATGTGAATTTGGACATGTTATTTACAGATCTACAGCACAGGTACAATCTATTAAAACCAGTATTTGGATGCTAGTCTCAGATACTCAAACATCAAAACTGAAGGAAGCCCAAACACACAGTGCAACTACAAAATATAGTCTGTCTAAAAGAAGCTAATGTAAAATTTTTTGGAAAGGAGAAAATTAATGGAAAAATTTTAAAGTTTAATAAAGATAGTCCAAATTTTTACTTTCCCATTCAGAAGAAATGAAAACAATTATGAATACCAGTGTCAAAACAATGCATAGAGAATTATTTGATTTCCTCAGCCATTGTAAGTTTGGGTGGTTAAGGTTTTTTGAAACATTTGTATAGTACTTTGACAATTCAAAGAATTACTACATAATAAGGTATTATGGGAGATGAAGCACAGCCAGAGAATCCAGCAAATACAAGGAGGGGATAAATAAACTACAGGTTACACCTGGCCCTGTAGCATTACGTTTAATTTAGTATTTCTCGTTTAAAAAAGCTTTTGTCCCCCACAAAAAAAAATAAATTTAAAAATAATTGTTTCTTTTATTCGGTTCTATTTCCAAGAAAAAGTAAAAAGTTCTCCTTAGATAATGTCATGAAATTCTTACATTAATCAAAAATGTAGGCAAATGAAATTTCATTTCTCTCAAATTAAAATACTTCAGTAATAACTTCCAGCCAGTCTTAAGCCTAGTTTGGAATCTCAAAAGGGAGATTGTGAAAAAGCAATTGTGACATTGAAAATGCACAGCACAAGTATGAAATCTTGTCTCACATTTGCACAGATCAAAAGCAACTCATTCAAGATCTGTATTAACAAAAAAGAAAATCAAGCTCATCATTTGGATACTGAAATTGATTTCAAAAAACCTTGCACTGAATTAAATTTTCTGCTGCATAGACACCAGTAGACTTGATTTGCTACTGCTTTGCCCTGGGGCACATAGCGTGACTTTCTTCTGAGTTCAGGGAACAAGACAGTTTCCTTATATCCAGATTTATAGGGAGATATGGAATGAGTTGTAAAGATAAGCAAAGGGATTGGAGTTAGCACATAGAGTTGTATGCTGAAATTCAGATACTCTGCTGATGGTCATGGCACAGTGGTATACAGGGAGGGTATGGTCACAATCCTGACTCAGAGAGTCTCCCCGGGTTGTGGTGCTGCACTGAACACAGGGAGGGATTTATCCCCCTTTCTCTGCTTTTCTTGAAGTCAATGCCTCATGAAATTATTTTTCCACTGTCATTTCAGATATCTGCACAAAGCTAAGATTTTAATTGTAATGTCGAAATAATATAAAGATAAACAAATTAATGTACAAAGTACAAATTGCTGACATATTCAGCAGGACACTTAAATCAATGGGACTTCTCACAAGCTAAAAAATTGTCATCTGCATAAGTGTCCAGCTGAATCACAGCCAATGGGCTTCATTATACTCTTTATTGGTTTTATCACTTTGACCTTTACTGCATAGTAAATTTTGCCCTTCTTGTGGTATTTATAACATGTTCTATGCCATACTTGCAAAGGAGATTACCACAGATTTATCTACTGCAATTTGAAAAGGATGAGCTTAACACAGGCTGTAATGGGTTCACCCCACAGAATAATACATATTGTGTATATTAAAAAATTATTACCTTAAAATAAACAGACCATTTAAAAATTGTCAGAAATTACAGCAATAGAATGTAATTTACACATTTTAGTTTCTTGTCTTAAAGGTGACCCAATCAGCACATAAAATCTGTGCAGCTTTTTAAATCTTATAAAAATAATGTAATCTCTGGCATTTAAGAAAATAAATCTGGAGTTGATCTACCAAACTTTAATGTTACGAGGAAGCTACAATATGAAGGTTTGACTGTTATTTTCTGCACTTATGTTTCGT
The DNA here is from genome assembly GCF_001522545.3 of Parus major. Lineage (NCBI taxonomy): Eukaryota > Metazoa > Chordata > Aves > Passeriformes > Paridae > Parus > Parus major. The sequence continues at coordinate 20,617,854 of NC_031776.1, forward strand.
ATTATTTTACTGTTCCTTTTTTTAGCTGCTCAGTCTTGCATATCATGAATAAAATATTCAAGAATCCATATAGGGTATTTAACTATTGCCTATTAGGACTAGTTTCCCTGAGATATATGTACAACCTGTAGAAGATAATTCAGAATAACTGGAGATAAGGTTTTTTCCCAGTTCCTCATCATAAATACCCTCTTGTCTTATTATGATGAATAACTTAGTGTTTCTATGCAGTACTTTCACAAAGATAGAACTTTGGAAGAAAGTCAATCTAAAAATTTGAGCTGAACAATGCAGCTGTAAACAGAACAGTTACACAATAAAAGGTATCAGATGATCCTGACCTTTGATTACAGTGCTTTGTGTATAGTGTGTGTACTGTGCATGATTTCAATGTGTGTAAGTTCAAGGGCACTGTACAGGTAAAACACTGAATTCCTTAAAATTACCAGGCACTAATTTACATGTCACACATCCCTACTTTTTATAAAGTTCAATAGAGGCAACAAATCTAAAATGGAGTTGCTTTAAAAATACTAAGTAAGCATTGCTCAGTTGCTAAGGGTTGTCAGTTTAACCAGCTGAAAGTTAACCAACGTCTAGAATTATTAAACTTCCAAATAATCAAGGTTTAAATTCAGCAAATAGATTATTATGAGATAAATATGCTTTGACTTATATTTGACAGGTTTCTGCTAAAGGTTATTTTCAAGACTGGATACATGATGACTTAGCATCAAGCTTTCTTACTCTTGATTATTAGCCAGCATTTCATTATAATTTAGCCCATTAAAAAAAGAACAAAATTATAAGCAGAATTAATTTCTCATACAGATACCTAAACAAATTATTAAAGTTGTCTTAAGAACAAGCACATGGAACATGCAGTTTGACAGGAGTGGGCTGTGGCTGTGAACATTGCATCATTTAATATTATGAATTCCATTTTGCATTGTGCCTGAAGCATGTTATGTCTTAAGCAAGTTACTGCAAGGCATTTGAAACAGATATCCAAGGAAGGCTGGTGGACTGTTACAGGAAACTGAAAGTCAAGATGGCAAACAATAGACCTTAAACTCTGAGTCTTATTCATTCCTTTTCTTACAGAAAGGTTCGTGAGTGGAATGAATGTGCCATCGACCCCCACAAAAGTAAATGAGGCAGAGCACAGTCTTTCTGTCAGCAGCAACCAGTTTCATCTTCCAGGAAACATTAGAAAATATATTTCAGAAAAAAATTGCATTCATTTGCAAAAATATTCATTTGGGTTTTCAGCAATTTTGCCCCAGAAAATCCTCTGCTGTGCCTATATTTTTCCTTTCCTCTGTTGTCCCAGTAGTAAATCAGAAGTCAAAACTGTGTGTGCTGTGTAGTAAATTTGACAAGAGATGCTAAGGGATCTACAGCCTAATAGGATCTCTTAGGAAGCATGCATATGTGATAGAAAGGAAAAGCAGCAGGCAGAGCATCTCCTGGAGGAGAGCCTGAGTCAATAGCTGTAGGATTTGCAGAGACAGGACTTTGGAATCACACATTTTGCTTATGTGGATTGAGCCTGGATGTGTGCTCTGAACTAGATACCACCCAGAAGCATTTGATAAGAAAAGCACAATTTTTCAACTTGAAAATCAAAGCTGGCAAAATAAAATCATGATAAGCAAGTTGAAATACTATGTGAAGACTTTCAAAACTTCCTTTTAGGAAGGATACCTTTCTAAACCCACCTCCATTTAGTGTTTAGCGCTTGAAAACTGCATTCTTGTGTCTGTTAATGGTCTGTCTCAAAATTGCTATATACCATTGACTTTTTTTCCCCCTGTAGATTTTGCATTTCTTCCTAAGAAAAAGCAATGCTTTGTTAGTAAACTGTTTAGATTTACATACTTAAGTTGGAAAATCCAACTCATTCCATGGAATTGCTTACAGTTTTTCTATCAAAAACACCCCTATCTAAAGATGTTCTGGGTTGCATTTAGACTGTTTTGCCTGAAGCAAATTAGACAAATACCTTCCATCCTGTCCATTAGAAGCAGGAGGGTTACAGCACACACACGCACATGCCCACACAGACAGGAAGTCACATAAGTATTTAAGTAAGCATTCAGTCCTCAGCAATGTCCTAGGGCCAAAGCCCAGCAGCTTGTGGGAGGGCACCATGCCAGCAGAACAGATGGACATACATATGGGTAGTCAGGACATCATGTGAAGCCATCAAGTATGGATACTAAGGGCATGATTCCAACCTAAGAACATGAGCTTTCTGTGAAGGTTAGGGGATGTTAAGCTGGATTTACTTTCAAAAATAAAGAATAAATTCCACTGTAATGTCCAGGAACATTTACACTCTTAGTTAATCAGGTGGAGTTGTTAGTAGATAAAAAGAGCATTTATTTTAAGAGTTATTGCAAAGGAAAATTTTAACATTTCACAAGGGAGATTTCATTCTGACAGATAAATATGTATTGTTTGTGGGGAGATGTAGTTAATGATAATGATTTTGCACCAAAAGTGCTTTCACCCTGCATCACCATCTGTCCTGTGCCTTTTTCCTAAAGGAGACAGGAAACTGCTATTTGAGCAGCTAATGCAGGCCAGACAGCCAAACACATTCTCCAGCAATCACTATTGGGAGGGTCAGTGTTGGGAACCACTGCCCTTTGCTGATGAGAAAAGAATGAGAAAAACAGAGGCACAGCACCTCCACATTGCACTGCAGAGTACTGACTTAGCACTGCTGATGCATCTGAATGAAAAACAGGCATGCACATCCCACAGCCACCTGCTGCTATGTCCATTAGCAGGAGAGACAAAGAAGTTAGGAATCATGCTTTCTGAATTTATTCCACTGCTATACCATGACTGCAAAAGGATATGCCAAAAGATGGTCAAATGGGATCCCATGGAATCATTTAATCATACTGTGTGGGAAGGAACACATCAGGATCATCAACTCAAATTGAGCTCTGACCACACAAAATGTCTCCCTACAGTGGCCAATAGTCTCTCTGTATTCTTCCCATGTCACCTGGCCTTGCTTCCACTGGGATCCCACCTCTTACAAAGATCAGAACATTGAAATCTGACAAAATCATGATCCGCTTTTGAAGTGTTACCAATTGACTAAGGAGAGCACATGAAATTTCAGTCCCAAGCACAAGAAGGACAAGGGCAGCATCTTGGTTCGTGGAGCACTGTGTATTCAGAGCAAAGTTAGGACATTCCTCTTTGATTGGAATGAGATGTTCAGAAGAAACATTAGAACTTTATGAAGATGAATATTATGTAGATGGTATGTTCAATAGAAGGACTTGTCTGTTCCTTCCAGTCTTTATTTAAAAACACAGAGATGGATAACCTCTGCTTCCTCTGGTCTTCTGTATCCAGAGGATACAGCTTGAATTATCTGGTTTACCTTGAAGACATTAAGGTTCTTTCTGCTACACTCAACAGCTCTTTAATATTCAACACTCTTTCCATTAAGTTACTGATTGTAATGCAAGTCACATCTCAAATCACTTTTCACTAAACAGCAGATTGACACCTTTAAGATTCACACCATTCTGAAGAATGCTATTCTTCTGGTCATTTTTATGCCCTGTTCCATTTTTCAATGGACTTTAAGAATTCAGATGCCAGAAGATGTATGCAGCAATCCAGTTTCAGTCCCCTAAGTGCCATACATACATAGTGAAAAGTCAAGTTCTTATTCTATTTCTTTATTCAGGCACTCTTCACCAGTCTTACATATTATCCTATTATTTCTTTTGTGAGACAGTACATTCCAGGCTATAGCTATCTTTTTTCATTTCAGCCTACATGCCCTGGTTCTTTAACTGTCTGACTAAATTTACCATTTCATAATGCATTTTTTGCATTTTATGTCCCACTTACAGAATAATTTAAATGCTTCTATTTTGACTCATTAACATATCATTAGCCACTTAACAACTAGTTTATGAAGCATCCTTGCATTTTATAGAAGGATTTCATATTTTCTTCAGATCTTTTCAAAGCAAATTAATGCTACTGTGGTCATTTCAGTGGACTTTTACTAGAAACTGGCATTGAATTGTGGTCCTCCATTAATGACTTTTTGGAAGCTCTCAGACAATTTGCAGACTATGTAATGAGCTTTTTACAATTATAGTACTATTACTTTATTAGAATATTGCATAAAAATCAGTAGACTACCTTACAAATGCATATGTCTGTAATGACTACTTGATTTATTTTTTATACAAATAATATAAGTATCAAATGAGATTTCTTGTCCATTAATAACATCTGCATTACCACACTGAGTGATATTAATTACTTTTCTGTCAGGTATTCTTTCTTAAATTAATCTAACATCATAGGTTTCCTTCTTTTGCTTACAACTTATGTCAGGTTTACTGCCATGCAGTCGTTTCATTGCCACTGTATCCCTTTCATGGATGCTGGCACAATCATAGAATCATAGAAAGGCTTGTGTTGGAAAGGACCTTAAAGAGCCTCTCCTTCCAATCCCCCTGACATGGGCAGGGATACCTTCCATTAGAACTGGTTACTCAAGCCCCATCCAGCCTGGTCTTGAACACTCCCAGGGATGGGGTATCCACAGCTTCACTGGGAAACCTGTTCCAGGACCTCAGTACCTTCAGAGTAAAAAATTTCTTCCTATTACTGGAGCTATTTTTTTGCTTCTTGTATTCACTAATGAGAGTATTCACTTACTCTCAGACTATGTAATTCACTTACTCAGACTATGTATTCACTTACTCTCGTTAGTCTCCTTAGTTGTCACATTCTTCTCTTCGCTTGAGGTATTTCATACCTCTTGGTTTCCACAGATGTGTATTTACTTTCTCCATTCTCCATTCACTGTATAGTTTTTAATCCCTATTTGTTACCCTTACTTTTGCACTCAGTGCAGATGGACTTAAGATCTTTGGCACCTTTGAATTGTTACTCTTTAGTAATTTAACATTCTCATTAAGAATTGCAATTTTTCATTCATGTTTGTCTGACTTCTCCTCCCAATTATTTCTGCTTACATTTTTATCAAACATAAAATATTACCCATTTAGGACCACTATTTTACTGCTTGGGATTGTTCTTTGTTTGTCTAAACTGATTGCAATCAGGTCATGAAAACCACCCCTAGGGCAGCCATGAATTTCTAGTCCAGTAAATTATTCATATTTATCAGTTCTAATGAGAACTTGAATTAAAAATACATTATGTTTGGCTTGGAGATTTTGCACCAGGAAACAGGTTCTTTTTATTTTTACAAGAAGTTTAATATTTTTCTGGTGTGTTTGAAAAACCTTCTTTACATAGACCTCCCACCACATTTATTAATGTGCATTCAAAATCCCATGATTTTGTGTTAGAAAGGACTCCCAAATGCCACTACTTTCTTTGTCCTGGGAGGTTACATTCATTTGTTATGTGACCCAAGTCGCATGATTGTTTCCATCAGCTTTCAGAGTTGACTTTCCCACTTATGAGGGTTTCTACATCATTGTCCCTATTACCAAGACATTGTAATAGTTACTGAATGCAACAAGAACCCCTCACTTTGTGTCTGGCCATTATTCCCCTTTAGATACATTCTGCTGGATTACCATAAAGCACTGTAACACACACAATGACTTTACAACTGACCCTGTATACAATGACATAATTTATTTTTTTTCTACAAGTTTAGGGTTGTGTATTTCAAGCTACTCATGATCAATTCATTTAGAAAATATCAGGAAGGGTATGTTCCCATGAGTATGATTTTCCAAGGGTATGAATTCAATAAGAAAGGCACCTATATTTAGAAAATGGTACTCCTTCCATGTGGCCAGTGGAACTGAAAGTACATTGCACTTGTGAAAATTTGCAGAAATGACAGCATTTCCCTTTTGCCTAAGGGGACCTGCTGTTGATCTGTTTTTCTGTATCGCCCTTCAGACTGTATGGCCATTTAATGACTTCTTCTTTTTGATATATTTTAATAACTGTATGACAAAAAAAATCCCTGTCCTCTCCCTGAAATGCCGGTGTCAGAAAGGACAGAATCTGGATCACTTTTTTACTTCGTATTGTATTCAGGACCAATACCTTGAATAAATGAAACAAATTACAAAAATGGAGTTCTGGAGGAATTCTGTGGGTTTCACTTTGTGGTTTGATGTTGGTTTTGTTTGGGTTTTTTTTCTGTTCCATTCTGCTTTACAAGGTTATTCAGTTAGTTCTTAAAATAGTTTATGTAGTTTCATTTGGGGAAATAAATGAGGTTACTTTCACAAAAAAAGTCTTAGTCTGCACATTTTCTGCAAGATGGGCAATATTCAACAAACCTGAGATTCATTTTCACATGAACATAATAAGACATTTCTCAGTTTAATGCCCAGAGGTGCATACCTTTTAATGAGGGTTTAGAAATGAATATCTAGGAGGAAAAAAAAGAACTATAGATTGGAAATAAAGAAAAATTGAGGGGGAAAAATAAAGAAAAAAGTAATCTTCATGTTTAGCACATATAATTAAATATTTCCTAATGCTTGGCCAACTAACTGAAAACAAGAAATTAGAACCATTATTTCTCACCTCATCGTTTTTGCAAAGATTTTTGTGTAAAGTATATTTAAATTTGAAATTATCACAAACTGTTTTGGAACAGACATTGAGATTCTGCAATTTTTCTGTTAAAAAAATTTGGGAGAAAATATGTCCTATGAATGTTTTTCATCTTGAACTATACTTCTGGTATTTTTTTAGTGCAATTCTCTAAATAAGCTTACTGAAAATGTGAATGAAAAAAAAAAATCAAAGCATTTTCACAATGAAAACTAGTTGTTTTAAAACCTATTTTAAATGCACATAATTCTGGTGAATTAATGCAGTTCCTATCCTGACCTTCCCTAAATACAATTCTCTTTCTTGACAAAGACTCAAAAATTATTGAAAATTGCTTAAACTAATACAAATGTCTGTTAGTAACACTAAAAATATAGTGCTGCATTATTATTATTTGAACCAAGGTTGTTTTTACCCACCACTTCAATTTCAGAAATGAATATGATCTTTCATCACTGACCCTTCTCAGGTGGTACTCATTTATGTCCAGTGACATTGGACATTGGTAGTTTTTTATAATTGTCCCTTATTGGGATGCTATATGTTTTAAGATATTACATTCTGAGTTCTCTTTTGTTAATAGACAGAAAACTCTAATCAAATTTTAGTATCTAAAAAAAACTCTCTTTTTTAAAATGTCCTCAGTTCAAGTGTATCACACAGTTGAGCAAACTGAATTTACTATTCACTGTTAATCCTGAAAATTTCTTCTTAATATATTATCAGTAAATTTCACATTTAAAAACATTTTTTTCTCACAGGACTGTGATGTGAAATGTAGAAAAAAAATGTTACATCGTCCTTTAAAAATAATAAATACCTAATTTTGAAAATTTCTCAGTGAAATATTTCATTTTCTTTCATAAATAGCACTTTTTTGCAATGTTTTGCTGTTAAAATCTTCAGTTATGATATTCATCAAGTGTAGTATATTTTGCATTCACTATAACTATGTGACAAGTGTCTGCAGAAGAAGTATTTATACTAAGAAAATAAGATGAGAAGCACTGGATTTGCCTCTTTCACATAGTCTGCAACGGATACAACACAAAAGACCGAAAAATCTTCCTCAGTTATTTTACAATTGATTTGCAAAGCGTTTACAGGCTTAATAATTAAGGTTTTTTCATAGATGTACCCCCTGCAATCTGCTCTGACCTTCCATGTCTGACTTCTCAGCATCAGGTAATACAGTGTGTACTCAGAAACTTTACCTAGGTGCAAGGAACTGGGCCCAAAATGTTCAACTGCATATGCAGACAGAAAGATCCCATTAACAAGTCACAGACATCGCTTTTCAGAAGTAATACTATTTGCTCCTTACTTGAAGACAACATGGAAAAGATTTTAGACTAAGTTTAGGGCCTGAACAATTCCAAATAACAGTCATATTTGAACATACCATCTTTCCAAACTGCCTGTAATGAGAACCCATCCAGAAAATAATTTCAGATGCAGCTTTCCTCCGACTGTGCATGTGCAAGCTCTAAGAAAGATCAGCTTGAGTGTTCAAGACTGACTGTCAGAACCAGATCTCCTGACTTCAGTCTGTGCTCTAGGCAAATTCCCTCTAACAAAACTCAAATGTGGTTTTAAGGTGAGCCAAGACAGAAAGAAAAAAGTCTATCTTGAAATAGACTATCTTGGCCCAGCTGTGCCTTCAATAGAATTATTCTACAGGCAGCCTGGAACCTAAACAAATCTTTAGTTTCCATGTGCAGTTTTCAACATTTTTCACTCTATGCTTTTTTATTGCTCTTTTCTTTATAAATATGTCACTGTTTATTTTACACTTAATTTCATTTTTCTTTCCTTGCCAAATACCTAATTGCTCTCTATCTTCTCTACGTTTATAGACACTTAAACAACAAAGCAGGAAATTTTCCTCCCTTAAAAAATGTTTTCAGCATTACAATTAATCACCATAGCCTATTAGTGTAGGTGTACAATTAGGATCTTAGCAATAATTTCAACAATGCAGGTGTAGCCTAAGAAATGCTGGAATGAGCAATTGAACAGTATTCTATCTGCCAATTTAATTATATTACAAATGGGATTAAAAGGAGAGCAAATGAGATATACATATTTGCCAGTCCAGTAATGAACATGTCCACAGATTCTACAGAGGGCAATTTTTTTCTTAGTTTATTACTTTAAAAATTCTTCCTTTAAACAGTGTAAGTTAATACCTTACAAAACATAAATGGTCCTATACATCAAATCTTAGTACCAGCAACCATTTCAGTGACAGAATGAATGTTTGCTAAGGAAGGTGGATTAAAATGTCAAAGGAAGTAGGTCCATTTAATCACTGTAAGGTCTCTAATAAATATCAGCCAAGTGCATTCCTCTTGTCTCTATCCATGCCCTTAAACATAGCTATTCAATTCAAAAGGGATATAATACATTTCAATCTGCCATCTATTTTTAATTGTTTTCTGCAGTGAGTCTTTCAGAATAGACAATCACACAGATATAGGAAACGTGTGAATTCCCCATCCTTGCCACTCACGGTGGTTCATTTTCAGTCAGATGGAATTGGAAAATGGTAACATACAGACACAGCTCAGAAGATGCAGGTGAAAGATAAAGAGAATTGTATAATAACTTGCCCAAAGTTCTGTATGGAAATTTATGAGACACAGTTTAATATTGTGGGGCTGTTATCTACTAATTCAATTGTGAAAATGGGATCAAGAGATTCTTTGAGTTATCCTTAATTTCTTCATTAATTTTTAATGCTGGTTTGATTACAACCCTTTTCATGTCTCAGTCTTAACACCTTGAGAAGAAAGTAAAATTATACTAGTACACATTGAAGGGCAGCAACAGGCAACACTTACAATGCAAACTGGGATTCCCAGAATAGATGCTTTTTGTGGCTGCCAATATAATCATCTTTAGTCTTAGCATCAAGTTTTCTCCTGTTCCTTATGTGTGCAGATACATAACAAATGTAAGGAAGGCAAGAAAGGAACATCCAAGGATAATTCTTTCCTATAAGCCAAAGTTTTGACGAAATTTAAATAGGGTGTTTACAAATCAGATGTCTCCAAAGGTCTGAATAAATGACACCAACGGCAAAGATGCAAAAAGCTGCAGGTACAAACAGACAGAAGTATTTGTCCAATATAATTTTCATGGGGTTGTTACTGAGTTGAGCAAGTAATTATGTGGTATCTGTCTCCAGAGACATGGTTCTACATCACAAAGTGCTGGGAAATATTCTCAAGGCAGATTCAGTCCTTCTTCCACTCACTTTTATTGTATAAACAAGAAGGCTAAGGTGTGAAAATCTGTTAATAAATACTTTTAGCTAACAGAAGTTAGTTTAGTTTTAGTTAACAGAAAAATAGGTTTGCTAAAGTATTTGCTGCTAAAGGCCCCTTTTAGCATAAAACCATGTGAAATTTTGCATGACTATTTTCAACATAGCATTACAAGAATAGACTTCTTCACATGATTTTAGAATGAAAGTAAAACTTTGCATTGTTGAAAACAATATTCTTTATGACATACTGCAGTGTTCCGGACTTATGCTTGAATAGAAACAGAAAGATTTGGATCTTAAGTCCTTGATTGGTCATGTTGAATCCCCACATCACAATACACATCATGCCTCATTATTTGACAGACGGTTTTGCTTGAATATTCAATACACATCCCCAGTGCAATTGTCCCTAAATGCCAACTAAACATCACCTGACAAAGTGTTTGCTTAGAGTGGACTTCAAAGTGGAAGTAAATAGGCTTCTGAATTTTAAGCATAAAAGAAAGGACTTTCTTCAGGGATAAGTCACAAAAACCACACAAAGCAGAGCAAATATTCCCTGGATGTTGTTTCTCTTTCAATTTCTTTCTCTTTGTCTATAACCTTTCAAGAATAAAAAATGCTTTGCTATACTGGCCTCATATTAATAACTTACAACCAGTCAATTTCAGATGTCGTTCTTCTGCACCATTCACAATATTTGTTTTCTAAAACAAGTTTTTAAATTTTTGTTATCAGAACCTTGACAACACATAGGAAAAACAAAGTTTTTGGCTTGCTTCCATTTCTTTTTTTTTAAGTTAGGCTGAAAGTAGCTATGGAACAACAAGGAATAAATCTAGAATTACATCTCACACAAAGCTGTATAAAATATCAATATTCTCCCTATTCTAAGGGCATTTCAGGAATGTGAAAATCTTAGAAGCTATGTGCAACCAACAGCTTTATTTCACAAGATATTTTATGTCCCTTACCACCTTGCTTTACAAGTAATTCCTCTATTGCACAGTTCCTTTGACTTTTCCTCACTCCATATTAAAAACATGTCTATGTCCTTTATCTGCCAGCATTTAGTGATAAAATTGATTATAAACAGCAGTTTAGGCCAGAGAACAAGACTTTTATTCACTGCATTTCACATGGTCCCAAGGGCCTTGTTACTAGTTGAATGCTGGGCATGGTGGACAAAGCTCACTGTCTCAGCCTTCCTGAATGCCTGCACAAAGTGGGACAATATTTCCTTTCCCAAGACTAGCACACAAATTTAATTTTATTAAATTCCCTTTATGTTCTGCCTGGAAAAGTATTACACCTTTCCAAAACCATCCCCAAGCTGAAAGTATTAAAAAGCAATGGAGGTTTTTGGCCATTAGGAAGGAAGAGAATATTGAATTTGTGAAGAGTCAGTAGAAAGCAATGCTTTGGCTTCTCATCCCACAGATGAAGATTTCATAATGAACAGGCAAAGATAGAAAAGGTGTTCTGATCTTCTGCATTAATTCTCCCTAAGATTAGCTGCCTTTTTCTTTCCCCAGGTAAGTTCTTATTTACACTGGGCAATCCTCATAAGCCATGCTACATTAAAAGTACAAATAAGGCTATAAACACGGGCATAGGATAACAAAATAAGATTGGTTATGTTTTATTGCGTAGTGTTCTTTGTATTTACAGAAGTCAACTCTTGCTTAACAGAGAAATTTTAAGTTTCTGATTATTATAATAGTGATCTCACTATAATAATGTCACAGTAACTAGTCAAAAAGAGCATCTATGAAGACATTTCACTTCATTACTAACAAAATGGGAGATATGTGGACTTTTCTGTGCCCCCTTTCAGTAAAATGGTGATAGAATTAAGACTAAGCTTTGTACACAATTAAATATGAAATATATTTAACTGCATTTCTACTATAATTGGTAGTTTTAAGTTTATGCCTCGAAAAGAAGGCATTTTGAGCACTTGTTTTGATGGCAAAGTGTGAATACTATTGAGGGAAGTGGAGGGTATTTATTTCCACAATAAAAATAGTGATTATTTTATAAAAGCACAAAGAATATCCAGAATCTTTCTCTTGTTCCTGTATTACCATAAAATTTTGGTAGCGCAGACATGTTTTGTTCAGAGCTGTCTTGCAAACAGCTAACAGGACTGTCTAGATCTGGAAATGCAGAGTATCCTTGCCTCTATTTTTTGACTGTCTTTGGTCTTGTTCTAGTAGGCAAGCTGTTGTTGGCTCCTTCTCTGTTATGTTTTGATTTATTCTTTGTCATCTTCAATTTTAAATGAGCAGAAGTGGCTATGGATTGTAGAGATACCTACATTGGATTACTGTAGGTCACAGAAGTAAAAAATTATCACAGTCCTAGGAAACTCGGGTATGAGGTCACCCTGCAAAAAAATTTCTACATGCATGCAGAGGACATATTCAGTACTTTTTCTTTCTATAGCCTTAGTCTGTTGTCTACAGCAGCTCTAGTAACAAAAAAATATCTGAGAAGTCATAAATTCTTTGGCACAGGGAGCCATGATTGGTTCCAAAATATATTGAAACCAGTCTCGACCTTCTGAAGGCTGTCCTCAAATTGGTACTACGTGCAGGAGTCTAAATTTTTAAATGGTGAAATGCAGATAGCTACTGTAAAACCCGTTCAGGGAAAGAGAGTTCCAGAGCCATCCTGAATGATGATGAATTTTGAAAGGTTCCTGTAGTGTGCACCATGGCAATTCTGCAGAATTAGGACAATTACCTACGTGCAACTGTCTCATTTTTCAGGGATCCTTTGAGCTTGGCCTATAAAATGGCCTGTGAAAATTTTGTTCCCAACTAATTTTGTTCAAATTAGTTGTTTTGAATTTGTCATTTTTCAAAGTTTACTTGTCAGAGATTTTCATAGGAGAATTTGGAGTGTCTTCATTGTTGAATTAGTTGAATTGTCCTCTCCAAACTGTTTGTGAATGGAACTCCCACAATTCTAATAAACAAATGCAGTTGTATCCAGCAGATGCAGTTTGATAAAAATCTGCCCTAGAATCTTCTGTAAAAAATCACTGGAAAGGTAAATAAAGTTTACGAACCAGATTAATTGGCTTGATGTGCCAGCCTTGCACTGCTCTCTTGAAGCAAGTCAGCTTTAAACACTATGCAGACAGATAGTTAAATAGGTTTTCCTTCATCAGAATTGCTGAAAGGGTGCAATATATCCTTATATAACCCTAATATACCCTAAGCCATTATTTCTTAAATATTTATTGTCACTTGTGTATGTATTTTGGCAGTTACTTGTTTCACACAAGGCTGTATGGTCTTGTGAAATTATACTGTTGAATACATAACTATGGAATCATACATCATATCCACACAGGAAATAGGGGAGCGAAATCTGTTCTTCCCATATGGATATTTTCCCACTAATTTAACTAGATGAAACAGTGGGTTTTACAATGTTTTAAATAAAAGAAAACAAATCCCTATAACCATACAATTCAAGCTGACAAGAAAATATCCAACTTGTCCTCTATCATCTTCAATGATGTTAACAAAAGAGCAAAACAGGTATATTTCATGATTACTCCTCAGTAATTATTAATCATGAGAAAATTCAGATATATTGCTGGATATTGAATTTATTAATTATAAAGGTATAATTTTCTTAGTTCTCCTTAAATCATCCACTTGCCCGGTGCTGTTAGATAAGAAATGCAAATTCCAAAAACTACATTACCATTTTTATTGCTCATCAGAAGCATGTCTTACTTTTGAAATATTCAGCATAGAGACAAAACAGGAAAAACATGCTGAGTGCAATGAAGAGCAGTGGGATGCCAGAGTGCAAATACTGAATAAGATTGTTTGTAAACAAGCTGCTTCTTATTATTTCTTTATTGCTATCAACTCTAACAACTCAAAGCTTATATTTTGAATTTGCCACTGCTACTTCTTTGTATTCATCATTAATTTTAAAATCACACCAGGGTATTCCTTTCTATTTTGAATTTTATATTTCCTTATTGTCTCTTCAATAGAGATAGATACTGATAAATGTATAGAAGATAGCAGTGTCTGTACTAAAGACAAACACTAACAGTGTCACAGACAGTGACTGCGACTGTCATTATATTTTGGTTAACTTGAAGCATCCCACTTTCAGACATACAAAAAAAGTAAACATTCCTTTCCTCTAAAAAAGCCTGGGTTTCTTGGAAAAACTTCAGACTGATGAACTACAGTGGACTTACTAGTCTGTGGTGTATTTGGTCTTCAAAGAAGCCATGATAAATTAAACCACATATGAACCTTTCTTATTTTTTGTCTCTGAAATATTTCTACATACAGCTTAAATTTTCAATTCTCTGCTCTTATTGCCATGTTCTTAAGCTGTGGACTGTTAAACAATTCCTCCATCTCCCCAGAGATGTAAATCCCTAGTTCCAATACAAATGAGGTTTGTAAATTCTTGAGGGCGGAATGTTCTACGCAAATGGGAAATAGTGTCATTACTTAGCACTGTGGGAAGCATTTCAAAAGCTGAAACACCCTTGCCTTCAAAAGCAGAAAAGTTTTTAAAGAAGTGTCCTCATCATCCTCCTTTGCAAATACTGACAAACATTTGATCCACTGAAGTTTGGTGTGATTCAAAGCCATGCTCGCCTCAGCCGAGACCCACTTCCAGATATTGGGGGATACCCGCTCAGCCTATAAATCTCCATGTCAAAGCCATCCCTGTAATTTCCTTCCAAGCAAATCAATAAATATAATTTTGACTCTTTGAACTGAGTATGTATTTTATTTGTTAGCTAAAACCACAAAGATTATTCTAAATTCTCTCCAAACCCTCTGTTTAACCAGTCTATGTTGCAATGGTTGGCCTGCAGCACTTCTATTTTTAGCTCTAATGGAACAGTCTTAAATTGCTTATTTTCTGTTTACTAAAGTCATTGAGCTTGTAACCATGGAAACTGTGCCAAGTGCCACAGCTTAACTGTTTTATTAAATGGATGGAAGTTGCAGCTGCAAAACTTGAAAGGCCAGCATGTCAATTTTATACATAACTCAAATCTCCCTATATACCACATTATAGCAAATATTACATTAAATATTAGAAGCCAGAATCTGGTTCTTGGTTGTAATGATAAAAATTGTATTATCTCTCTCCTCAATGGAAACAAATAAAAAAAATATTCTTGTGCAATCTAGATCAATATCTGGCTTTTGTCAAATTGCACAGGCTGTCGAGTTTCAGTTATTATTGCATTTGAGTACCTAAATTGCAGATGATGTACATTAAACCTAATTATCACAGAAAGACCCCATCTCACAGTTGTGTCTGCATGAAGTTTTTAGCACATTATTGTATTGCTTACAGCACATTATTTTTGGAACCACTATGTTCTATAATATTAATAGAAATAATTAAATCAAAACTAATGACTTTGTCAACTGAAACTTCTAATGCTATGGTGGAAGAAGTAACACAAAGAACTCCTTAAATCTGTAATTAGGTTTTAAAACAAGAACATCCCGAGCACCAGAGGTATTGAAAGTTTACACTCTCCATTACTTTTAGTATAGGCTGAGTATGATCCCTACATGTGAAAGCTAGGGTATTTTTAAATTCATACTTCAAATTGTGTATAACACTTAAGTCAAACCCTCCTGGAAGTTACTGAAAATTATTAGCACAATTCAGAAGATTTTTGTGATGGAGTATAAAACAAATATAATTTTTAACACAAACCTAAACATTTCCCTAAATCCCCAAAAGACTAAGAGCTAAAATAAGAATAATGGTATATTTACATCCATAAATACTTAATGCATGACTCATCCTGTGTAATAGAACCAAATGCTTAAAGAATGTTCGACATTCAGAAGAATCAGGTTTTGCTTTCTTTGCAAGGACTCTGGTTGAAACAGTTCACATTTCTAATTTTGGTGTTAAATGTCTCCATATTACAAGCCCATTTATACAGACTTCCAGTGAACAAAAAAAACCAAACAAATTATAAAATTGCCATTTTAAAGGACACCTTTTGGTAAAGGTAAGGCTCCAGGAAATTATGAGCAGTGGTATTTCTTTCTATGAAATTGTTTTTTTGGTTTTTGTTTTTGGTTAAACAATAATTGTCATTATTGTTTAAAGAATAATATGTTTGATGCTCAATTATTGAATTCAAGTAAATATTCTTCATTGTCTGTTGGCATAATTAGACTTACTGAAGTGAAAAAAATTATTTTTCCTTCCATTTATATATTTCTTCCTTTTTTTTTTAATCCATCTGCAGGATCTACCTTCATTTGCAACACCCACATAATTCCAGTGAAAAATCAAGAGGGAGTAGCAATGATGTTTATTATTAATTTTGAGTATGTAACAGATGAAGAGAATGTGGCATCTCCTGAGAAGTGCAAGCCAATATTACCATCTAAACTTGTAAATCGTAAGTTGCTCAATAAAATTTGTTTGCTTATCTCTACTTTTATCTGTCAAAGTAATCAACATTGGCAATAAGGTTAGAAAATGATGAAATCCCATTGATTGCCTCAATAATCCAAAATCATAAGAAGCTAAATGTCACAAACCTACTGCAAGATGTTGGTAAAATAATTTATCAGATCTTTGGTAGTACTAACAGCACAGATCTTGTGAATAGTACTAGGACATATAAATTCATTAAAACTAAAACCTTCCACAGAAGTGCATTACCCTTAACAAAAATCCGTTACAAATGGGAAGCCCAAATATTTCATCTTAGCCTACTGAAAATTGAATATTCCTATTTTATAAAAAATAATTGGTGGCATTTGATTAATAGTTGGTGAAATGTGATTAAATTAGACTATAAAATATAAAAATCAGTTAAAACATAATTAAATATCCTGATCTTGTCAAACGGAAGTATTTAGATTGACTTGAAGGATGGGAGGGGTGGAAGGGGTGGATATACAGGAAATGCTTTCGCTTTCATTCCACTCTAGAACATAACTATTGTCAAAATTAGAAATTTCAACACAAATGTCCACTTCTTGTACAAATACATTTTGTAGCTTTCTGTCTCACTATCTGCAGAGCATGTGCTCTTTTGCTGACCTTCACTGTGTACAGCAGCAGCACACGATCCTTCTGCTTAGCATCGCCACTCACGTAATCTACTCTTACTACGAGATTTCCCAGAACACATCCCATTTGTACAAGCTCTTAGTAAAGCACAGCGTGTTCTAACAGTGAGCATTAACACTTGGAAAACAGCTTTTCACAGTGAGATAATCTTTAACATTAGTACAATAAAGGAACATAAGTATTCCAATTGTTAAATCAGCACTTCAGTTTTCTCTGGTTAGGAAATAAAGGCTGGTACAGTTCTCACTCTGAGAAGCAAGGAGAGAACTTTCTCGATGCAAACACTACACACTACCTGAAGTGTCCATAGAACCTTACAATGACTGGGTGTATAAGATTGTGACAAAGAAAATTTCCATTACTGGAAACTTGCAGTCTGCAAATAATTGTTTGTTCACCAAATATCACATTTTTTAAAAAAGCCTTTGTAAATAGTCTTTATAGTATATATTTAAAATCTTGTGGTTTATGATTCCTTTTCTTATTCTGTTTTGCACTGTTTGGGTTTTTTTGATAACCAACACAACAGTTTTTTGTTGGGATTTTTTTGAGATACCAAGAAAATGTGTTTTTTCTGCTAATGATACAGTTAAAAGCTCATTAAGGGGTATAAGAAAAATTTTAAAATTGCATCAGAAAAAAATTGGGCACACCCTACTGTCACTAGAGGACACAAAATGATTCACACAAACACCTCTCAGTATCAGAACAGAAAAAGGTACCTTTATTCTCTGAGTTCAGTATTTATAGATTCTCAACAATGACCAGGGATTGGATAATTAAGTTAGCACCTTCCCAAGCACACTGGTCATGTGAAACATCCATCAAAAGACGTTTCTTAGAAGGAATATGATAAACAACTTATGTTTACAGAACGTTCATGGGAAAGTAACTAAAACTATGAAACATTATCAGAAGGCTTAATTTTCAGGGCAACACCCTACCCATATTCTGGTTTTATCTTAGTATACCATGGTTTTGTGACTTTGAAACATCTTACTTTCTCCATTTAAAAAGCAGTTTTATAACATAGGTAAAATTGTTCAACTTGTCCATGTTTACTGTGGTTTTATGGATGAAATAGAAAGTAAAATACCAATTGGGGAGAAAAAACAGAGCTTCATATCTTGAAAAAGAACATTTTGTTCAGATATCTGTGACACATCATTGTACAGTTTCAAGTGTTATCGCTTGCTGCATTTTAAAGTGAAAAGCCACTGAAGAGGAAATCTGCAAAAAATACCCCAACTTTGTCAAAACATCCTGCTCTTTTTTTATTTACACCTGACATACACATGGGATTTCCTTGCTGGAAGTTCTTGAAAGATTAACAAGCTCAGTAAGTAACTGATCTCTCACAGAGAGAGATCAAGGTGTAAAAGGAGGCAAAGAAAGGTGACTTGAACCATTTTCCTGCTAGTGGGTACAGCCAGATGCCAGAAATTGGCAGAAAATAGAGCAGGCACATGGCTGCTCCGTCTTCTACTGAGTTGCTTATGGTTTCAGAGCAGACTGTTACGTGGGCCGGATGGGATGGATGGTGATACAAAATATGCTACATAACCAAAAATTTCTCTTGGCAAGAAAGAGGCCAAGCTATGCAAAACATCCAGAAATAACTGCAGGATATTGTGTACAGTGCAATGGTGGTTTTAAACTAAAACAGACAAACGCCTTGAAATTCAGAAAAGGCAGAGAGACACCAACAAGCTAGAAAAGAAGTCAAAACAGGTGGATTGTTTACCAGTAAAAACATGTTTTTTAAAGCCATGTTCCCAGCATAAGAAAGGTGTACAGCAGAGTCTCCAGGAGATAGTTTTTCATCATCATTCTCTATTTAGAGGAGGTAAAACAGGTGAGGTCTTTTCACTGGATCACACACAAAATGGACAGTAATAGGTACCAGTTCAGGGGAGGGGGCGGCGGGGGGGAGGTAACAAAATCTCTTTGAATGCAGCAATTTAGACAATAAAAATAGAGAAGGAACCAGACAAACAACAAGTGCAATACATCTCTGACAAACAACCATGAAAGCAACTGCTAATGACAAAAGACAAAAGATTTCAGATTACATTAACATCTACTACCCAGAAGCATGCAGATCATGAGAGATTTCATTCCAGAGCTCCTTAGACTGTTTTCTCATATTAGAATGCCTTTTCAACATGAGAGCAAAAGAAAATGACTGAGTCAGGTTGCAGGAGAGAAGTAAAGTTATTAGGAAGCAAATAGATTGCAGCAGTTTTCCTGACCCTAGAAAACAAGATAACATTTCATACTTTCATCTTTCCTCTAATGGATTTATCAAGAGTTTATCAAATTTATCAAGTGTTATCTTTGAAAAGCCTTTCCTTTTTTCTAAAAGCATCTATTCTGCAAGCTGCAGCCAGCAGTTATGAACACTAACAGTTAGCATAAAGGCTCCTCATGACAGAAATTGCCACTGAGATTGGCAATATTACAGTTGATTACAGCAGAGTGCTAATAACACTGAGGTTATGGATGGTTGTTGGCCCCTGTATGGGTCATTCACATAAGAGCTGGACTCACTGATCCTTCCATTTTAGAATATTCTGTGATTCTGCAAAATCTAATGCAATGTAATAAAAAAGCATTTCATGCCATGGAGAAAAGAGGGGTTTCAATCTGTTAAAGGGCTGAGGGCCCTCTGAACAAATTAAGACCTATGGAAGACAACAACTTTTAGGTTTAGCTCAGTGACTGCATTTAGCTCTGGATAGGAGAAAACTTAAAATTTTATCAGCTGAATACTGACAGATACTTTCAACAGTGTTTGTGAGCTCTCTTTTGTTATGTGCCAGGATGATGGCTAACACAAGTTCTGAGTCAGCACTGGGCTTGGCAGATGATGATAATAATAGATTATTAAAAGGAAAAGGTATGATTCAGGAGTTTGATGAGCACATTTGAGTATAAATAGAATTCTTCTTAGTCTGGTGTTCAAGAGTTCCTATTTTATATGCAGCAAATGTCTGAATAGACAGTAATGTGAAATGTGACGATAGTGACTTCACAATTGCAGCGTAAAAGTCCTTTCAGTTGATCATAATTTTTTCTAGCAAGAATTTATCATCAGTTCTCACTGGCAATGGGAAGAGTTTTTGTATAATCAAATAGTGAAATTTTGGAGGATCCTAGCATGCATTAACCCTGTTAATAAATCACATCCAACTGATTTTTCACTCTTCTGTTTCATTGTTTTTTGTACTTTGCCACAATTCTATTTTCCAATGTATGCCAGTTCTCTAGTAAAACTAAGGAAGCTTTTGTTCATATATAACACTTTTTTTTTTTTAGGAAAAAAGGGTATAGCCCAAAACTTTTTCCATATCTTTTCATTTAAACTTCTAATCAAACTTATTTAATACTACCCCTGTTCCATCTTTGCATTCAGAGACATGCAGAAATTTCTTCTGTACGTACTTATCCCACAGCTGGGTAACATCCTCTTGTCCAGTAAGAATATATGTGTACAATGTGCCCTTAAAGCAAAACTTAGAGAACCAATTTCTGCTATAGATGCCCATTCATCATTCAGTCTTTCTAAGCTTTGTCTCATTTCTATATATGAGAGTTCTACTCATTCTTACTTCAATTCTTTTCTAATATGTTTTTGGCTTTTGCATTGCCTTTTCTTAGATGATGTAAACCTTTTAGAATTCCAGAAATTAACATCTATACCCAAAGACAAAAAACACTTAATAACTTCACCCCACCTCATTTTTTATGTGAAACACTTGAAGACATAAATAGCTATTTTGTAAATTAATCAATATTTGTGTAGTGTATTGAAGTGTTAAGACTGATAGTTTTGAGCTACATAAGCCCTAAAAATGGATTTTACTCATCTCTAACAGTTCATATGGACTGTTCTGTCTTGCACCTTCTAAGACACTAACATTTGCTTGATTGCCACTATAATGATGAAAAAATATTCCCAAAAATGTAGTTCATAAATTTTCATGAATCTAACCATTTGCAAAGCTGTATAAAATTTTGAGCTCCAACTGAAATAATGCATAAATAATGTATATTTAGTAAGATACTCTGGTAAAAGAAAACTTCCTGTTAGACTCACTGTAAAAAAGAACACAGAGCTTTGCACAGATTTTCTACAATGAACTAAATTAAGAAGACTTGTCATTTTTTACCACCTCAGCAAAAAATTTCTTTGAACACTAGGAAATTATAATTAAATTGATCTACTAGTAGCTGTTGTTAACCAAAATAATATGTGATTTCCCATTCAATGTGTTGTACAAACTTCATTACAATCCTTATTATAAAGTGTTAAGCTATAACTTCTGGGTGTAAATATGTGTTTTATATCCATTAGAGTCCAATTTTATTCCCAAATCTCAAAAAAATCCACTCCATTATTTTATGAGGAGATTTTAAAGCAATTTATAGAAGTAGTGGCATAAATTACTATTTTCTCATGGCACCTGATTCTATTCCTCAAAGCTTAGAAATACTTCTTGTCTGTAAAACTAGCGAACACAAGATATCAAAATCAACCATTACAGATTGAACCCAGAAAATCAACAGCCAATTCAAACTGACAGAAACACATACATCTGAAGATACCAGCTTCAATATGTAGAACGTGGCTACAAGTTTTCTGCTCAAAAGAGACCGTTTGTGGGATTGTAATGAGAAAAACCTTTCAGAAATTAATTCTGAGTGGTCTTCATTTTCTGCCCCACTTACAGAATTTTACCTTTTTACTGACCTATTTTTTAGGTCATTTTCTAACATTTAATCCAGCCCTATCTAGATCAAAATTTCTATTATTCGGTAGGCTAAAACATCTAGTCAGTTGAGGTAACTTTATCACAAGTTTTATTCCTTTAATTTCAAAACAGTTTGACTAGCTAGAAGTACTAACCTAAAAGCCAAATATTGGTTCCCAAACACTGTGTTTATTACCTCATGGGAGAAGGCCCAGAAAATTATTTAATTAAACATGCAATTGCATTCTGCCAAAGAGGGATATTTCAGGATTTTCTTATCATTTTATCATTTGAAAATCTCTAAGTCTAATAAAGACACCCTGGAATAATTTCTTGGGTTTCTTTCTGTGAAGGAAATGAGACGATGTTATGCATCCAATAAATGGATAATAACTTTCTTTGGATAACGTTCAAATAAAGTGAAGAGGCTAATAATATTCTTAAAATAGCCAAAACTATAATCAGAAAATCTTTGAAGCAACTTCAAGGTGGTTACTCCTCAGCAAGTTTTCCTCTTTCTTGGCCCTAGCACTGGAGTTACATCTGAGAAGCAGAGAACACTCCATACACTGATGTAAACAAACACAACTGCAATTAAAATCAGGCCTTTCCTTCCAGTCAAAGAGCTAGCTCAAAAACACGGTATTTGCTTTCCTCTGTGCAAAGCACTTTGCTATATAATGAAGTATAGTAGTTTAGTGACAGGCAAGCATATATTTTTAGTCCCAGATATATTAGGGCTGCAGTGTTGTCATGAAACACTGTGTACTGTTTGATGCATGCAATTTTTCCTCATAGAATATCACACGTATAAGAGCAACCCCCTGACTTTGCCCAAATGTAATGAGAATTTTGTCCAGGATCTTATTTTTAGCGGCACCACGGGAAGCAAATTCATCTTCAGGCTAGTGAAGAAAAATTGTGTTCAGGAGGACAAAGGTTTCTATCTAGCGGACCAGCAGCATAGATCTGAAAACCCCAGTGTCAATTATGCATATTTGTCTCCAAGGTAAATTACAATAAATGTTAGACAAACTGAAACACTGTTGAACTCTTAGCAAAGGAATATGTCCAAACACCAATCTTCTGTAAAAGACAGAACCTCTGCTATTGCCACCTTCAGTGCTCCACAAACACCTAACTGCCTAAATTAACAGAACAGCCACTGCCATAAATTATTTTTCTTAGTCATCTTCTATAGACAGAGAAATACGACTGGGGTAGCTCTACTTCTGTTTCCTCAGGATGGCTGCAGTTGGGGCTCAGCTCAGAAAGGAATCCTCCCTGGATTCCTTGAACTGTAATTAGCTGTTTAAATTACAGCCTCACCCAGCTATGATCAGAGAGATTTTGCTTTATCTTGTACAAACATTCAGAAAAAAAAAAAAAAACAATCTCTGATTAAAGAGATTGAAAATGAAAAAGAGGGAGTGACACAGCTTTCAGTAGCTTTCAGTGGAGGCAACTTATACATATCACACAGATCTTCCAGTGATATATTTTTATTAATTTTTAACAGGTCTCCTATCTAGCTGTTCCTTTCAGGACATTTAAAACAGGGCGGGTTTGGTGAGGTAACTTGAAGGCTAGGATAATGATTTTCTGAAGTCATCCCACATTATAATACATACCCTCAGGAAAGTACAAAGGTAGTGAATTTTACTTCATTCTCTGATGGAAGAAAGAGACACATCTCTATTATTCATAATAAGAATTTGCACAGAGAACTTAACACATCTGTGTGCTTGCTAAATAGAATTA
The DNA here is from genome assembly GCF_001522545.3 of Parus major. NCBI lineage: Eukaryota > Metazoa > Chordata > Aves > Passeriformes > Paridae > Parus > Parus major. The sequence continues at coordinate 20,641,368 of NC_031776.1, forward strand.
CAGATTCTGACCTTGAAGAGGAAAAAAAGTCAAAACTATCAGGGTATCTCAAGCTTAGACAAAAATTACTCTACTAGAAAGCAGAAAAAAATTCAAATTAATTTGAGAAGCTTTTAGATTGTTTACAAGAAATATGTTTTTTTATGTATAGTCTTCAACATGAAAATGCTTGCTTTAAGATAAGCAAACAAAATAGATCCATAGATAAAAATGAGGGAGTTTACATCCACCATGTTGTACTTCTAAAGCATGGAATCCTATCATTAGTACTTGATTGTTTTAAACGCCCAGGCAAGTTGGGCATTTCATAGACCTGAGAGCAACTGGCAAGGACACAGAGTCTAAAGAGTTCTTGCCATGAAGATGTGAAATAAGTGAGGCCTATCAGGAATATGAAGCTAAGCTCATATTCTAAACAAGTGTCAGTGAATAAAGTCTGTTCTTTGGATGGAAATTATGAATTCTTCAACTTTTTATCAAGTTTCATCCAAATTAAATTGTCATTTTCTAGCAAAAAAAATTCACTAATTAGAAGTTCCATTTCATGAGAAATAGCATGTTAGTTTGTGTACACCTACTTTAGTTTTCTGTCTGGAACCTTAGCCAGCTTTGTAATTGGAAGCATATTGATCTATGCAAAAAAAACTTAGTAATTATCAAAAATTTCTTAATTGAATAGTTCTTAAATTTTCCAAAAAAAAGTCAATGCATTTTCAGAACAATTCTTCTGCATATTACATATTGTATGTGAATTTAAGCTACCTGAATTTTCTTCTAAAATGTGTGGAAATTTGATATTCTGGCATCTTTTCTTAGTAGTCTGTTTATTTTTTGAATCTGTTGCAAGCAAAAGCTTTTTGTAAATTTAGTTTAATTGTATTTCAGATGGTAACAACCTTTCAAGTGGCTCTTCTTCAGGTAAATCTATCTTCTAAAATTCTATCTAAAAGTTCTTTTATTGCTTTGTTCTGGCTATATTATTTCAAGATCTCATTACATTTTTTATATTTCTAGAAGAGTTCAAGTCATAATATTGCTCTTGCTCTCACTGTCTGAATATTTATTTCTGCAAAACTATAGATATAACAGGTAAACTATTAAATTTAGTATAATTATATGACATATAAAATCCACATCTAATGATAGTTCTCATCTTATTATTACTGAAAGTAGCAGTAGGCAGAGCATAAAAAAACTTCAATCAGTATATGAGACAAAACACATTGCAGAAATTGATAGTGGTATATGAATTCAGTGTTAAAACATAGAAAGCATCTTCAAGCTTCCTGTCTCAGAGAAAAGCAATATTGTTTATCCTATGGCAACCAAGGCGATGAAGGGTTGAGAACTTCTTGAGAGCTTGATTTAATAGATCGAATAATTATTTTTATTTGCAACTGACAAAAAACCCACCATAGTGTCTCCAAGACAGCTAAGTATTGTTCTGGTAACAAATAATTTAGATATATTTTCTGCAATAATTTCTATTTTTTCATTGCAGTTATTTACTTTTTTCTTCTTTCTTACTTCTAATCATATTTAAGAAATCAAAATTAAAGAAGAAAAACCACTTTCTGAGAGGACTTTTTTTTTTTTTAATATGGCTGTTTTACAAAAGCAATCCTGTAATTGTAATTATTAAGATACAATAAAATAATATTTCTATCAACAAGTGGAAGAAAAACAGGTAAATGTACCAATTCATATTAACATTCCAGGGTATAAACGTTATGTCTTTTGAGGGAGACCCTGTTAACACTGTTCAGACTAAGTACACTTGTCAGCCACACACAGCAAAGCCCCACAAGCAGTCAGAGATTTCATTCCCTTCCTTTCATATTCTGACAGAGTCCCATGTGCAGATATCAAAGTTAAATCTTTCTCACATACAAGGGAACATAAAGAAGATTACTGGTTTCTTATATTGGTCAAAGACACATGCAACCTTAAATTTTAGAAGAAACTAAAAGAAGTGCCAAATTTTAAGGAGACCATACCAGAGGATAAAAAAAGAAGTGTGTTCATTGTCTGAGAATTATGAGTTCTAGTTTCTAATGTTAATAATTGCACATGCCTTGCTCATTCCTCCTGAAAATAAATTAGGTTATTTAATGAGCAGAGCAAGAAAATTATCTACTTAAGTGTGCTTCAATGCATTTTGGGAAAAAGAACTGAAAAAACCATAATTGTCTCTTTCTGTAATTTTTTGTCCCAAGGCCTGCTGTGCCCAGATAGAAAATAAGGCATCATCACACGCTGCAGTGTTTGCATAGAATACATTCAAGTATTTGCTGCTATTTTAGACTGTCAGTGTTTAGGGATTCCATTTCTCAAAAGCAATTGTTTCCTTGGGTCTGTTGCATGAGTTGCTAGATGGTATTTCCAAGCCTTTGAGCAGTAATTCAATGACTGTCTCTGTCTGTATTTCTGATTACCTAAATCCTGGAATTCTTTGACAGTAGACATTCAATTATGAGAAAATGTTTCAGTAAAGGTCTAACTTGTGCTACTTCTGTGAAAGTAATTTTGCTTATTCTTTGGAGAAGTTCCAGAAAAAAGGTATCATGGAATTATCCCATGCTCTGGAGGACAGTCTATCATAATTGACCTATCTTACCTGCTATTGTCAAGGAAATCTGTGCACAATAGGTTGGTCACTGTGGATTTGTATGTTCTATTTTTAACCTTATATATTGAAAAATTAACATGATTGTATTATAGCCAGACCAGTCATTCACCATTGTAAAACTCTCTAAGACCTGATTTTCTTCAACACCCTACCACAGTTAACAAGTTGTACAGGAACATGAAGAGCTCACTTTGGTTCCACTCTCAGCCTGGGAGAAGTGGTGCACTGTACCTGGAAACCGTCCTGACATTTTCTACACCTCACTTAGACAACCTTCTGCAAACCCTTTGTGCGTTTGAGCTCCTTTGATTTGATTTTGGAAAGTCTAAATCTAGAGAAGATTTAGACAAATAGACTAAATCTAGGTGCTAGTTAGGGAGCCTGAGACCAGCTAGTATTTTTCCTTTTGCTTTTACATTTTGGGGTTTGGATAACTGCTTTGTTTCAGCATGAAAATAACAATACTAGTGGTGCTACAAAAAGTGGCTGAGCTATTCTTTGAGGAGCCATCACAACTTTTCAGCTGCTATCTCTTAGGACTACCCTTCTGCAGTGCTTGGAATAGGATTGCAGTCAGCCCATTGACATGGGCTAAACAGACTTTTGGAGACAAAACGTGGCATCTACTACTACCCAGAGACCACTAAAGAAATTGCAGAGAAGAAAAAACTCTCTCAGTTGCAGGCATTTCTCTGACTTATCCACTGTGTCTTGTATGTAAATATACATTTTCATCACTAGAAATTTAGGGAATATCTTCACTGTATCAAGGCAATGCTCAGCCCAAATATAATTTCCCTTCCTTTTAATGAAATGTTTGCACAGACCAGACACAAGAATCACTAGCCATGAAAGTGTATTGGGTTACAAAATAAATGTTTTTTAGATATTTTTTGCTGGAATACCCTATTTATTGTAATGATGGGGCAGGAAATTTGCAACCACGATTGTAGCTGTTTATAAGGTCTTTTGGGAACTAAGTTTCATTCTTCCTTTTTTTTCCCTCCTGACACAAAACTACATATGGTTGTATTTAATGTTTAATAGCAATTTTATATTAATGTTTTCTATTAAAAACAAGGCTATTTTATTTTCATCCCTGCATTTTTTTTTCCTGAAACTATTAATCAAAAAATTTTGCTTCCATGAATTCTATGTCTTCTCCTTTGATCTCCCAAAATATGAGACAGAATTATAAAAGTCTTCCAGAACACAAGAAAAGTCAATTTGAATTTGAGACTTTGGAGACAATTATATCTGCACAGTTTAGTTTAGAAGAGTCCTGCATCATCTACAGTGATATTTTTGGACTGAGTTCTACTATTTAGAAACTTTAACAGCTGAGATGGCACAGAGAATAAGTGCGACCAACAGATTAACTCATTTGCAAATTACTTATACAGTAAAGCAAGGTTTGAAAGGAGGAGGTGGAATATAAGTCTGGAATTGTGACTCAGCCTCAACTGCTTTCCTCAATTGCTCTTAGGAAGACACAATCGTACAAACCTCTGACTCAGCATTAAGAAGAATTTGGCAATCTAGTCTTTAATAAAACATAAGGACTTTAATGTAACATTATCTCTGGATTCATAGTACATAGGATTCATAGTTGCATCTGAAACATGTTTGAGTATTTTAAGCTATGATCCATCTGCTCTGGCATCATATTTACACAAAGCACAGGTTGTCCATTACCAAACAAAAGATTTCACCCATACACAGGATGCCAGGAAAGCTTCCACTGGTACTTTTAGTATCAGTCTATACTGGGACAGCAGACCTGAGGCCTGAATGAATTTTGCAACAAGACAAATTGTGTTATTACACTTCCTTGCTCAGCTCAGTTCAGTAAACTACACAAATTCTGAATGGGGCCCCTGATAACTTTAGCTACAGGGGAGAGATGAATGTCCAACTCACCGTGTAGCTCATTACCTGTTCCCTGAAGAACAGCAATACTCCTTCTCTTAAGAATATGCAAATTAAAAAAGCAGGAAATAGGGTGAGACAATTTATTACAGTGTATAGAAGAAAAGCAAAAGGCTGCTCATCAAAGTTTTCTATTTCATGTCCAAAAGTCCTAGCAAGAAGCAAAATTCTCACTGAGTATTCTTTCCAGCTGAACTGCAGTTAGACAGCTAAATCAGTAATGCATTATAACATGGTCATATTAACGTGGTGAGGCAGAAAAGACCATCTGCAGCACCATGAATACGACTAAAATAGAGTGCCAACAAAAAGCCTTGAACTGTGTCTAATGCCAGAAATCCTTATGAATGGTGTTTTTAAGAATTTCTGTGTAATTGATAAAAAAGAGAATTATAGATTTAATTTCACTTTGGATGCAATAAGCTTTCAAAACTGATTTATTAGCTGCTTCACAGCTCAATTCTATGTGATTTTAAAAATAATTTATTTTTTTTTACATTCTTCACTAATTTTAACTGTGAGCAGTTGTAGAATTCAAACATACTTAGTATATTAAAAGAAATTCTTAGTAAGTTAGAAGAAATATACACACTCACAAGGTGCACTCTGCTGAATATCACTGTGTAGACCAAAAATTGTCACCTTTAACTGCTGTTTTAAAGATGCATGCCTCTGGTTTATGTAACACAGATTTCTGTCTATTTTACTGTTGTGTGTATATACCTAGAGTGAAAAATTCAATGCTAAATATTTAGAATTTAACAAACTTTTTCAAAAGTTGTCAAGGCCAAAAAAGTAAGATCATTGAATGGATTTATATTTTAAAATAGGGGGAAAAATTGGAAATAAATCACCAGATTTCTACACACTTGGATGTTATCAATAGTCAATATCAATACATTTTCAATTACTTGGAAAAAAAAGGTGCCAACAATAAGGTGAGAATGTTTGCATATGTCAAAAAATTATTCAGACTATTATATGAGATTCAAAAACTTATGCAAGGAAGCTGAGTGGCCAACTGATAAAACAGCAAAAGAAATTTTTTGCAGACACAATATTAGAGACTAAATTATCTATTACCAAACAAGAACAAAAATTCTCAGCTGTTGTAGAAATATCTTAAATTAACACAGTTAGAAAAATAATGCAAAAATGCAATGAAATATTGGTAATTATAAGGAAGCAAACTAAGGTCAAAACAAAAAACCACTATATCACTGCATTGATCTCTAAGTCTGGGAGTAGCTCAGGCCTTTTTCAAAAAGGATTACATTAGAAATAAAAAATAACTAAGAGTGAAAAGGATGATCAGAGGTAAACAATACAATTACACAAGCATTCTTCAGCTTGCTGAACCTGTATACAAAGACTTATTCAGCAGATGTATGAAAAACTGTAAACGTATAGAGAGTATATTGACACTATAAAAAGGGAGCAATTATTAGCTATTTTTTATAAGAGCTAGAACCCTACCCAAGGCAACAAGTGTATAGCAAGTAAGGGGAAGTATTTTTTCATAAACATGCTAAAATTATGAAATTCTTTCCTATAGAATACTTTACAGATCAAACTACAATCATTTTTTAAAATCATGGAGACAAATACATAGAAGAAAGGTACACCAAACATTCAGTCTGTGGTTTGAACAAACAATCTTTAGCTCAGGATGTTTCTGAAATTCAGATAGCTACAAACTGAGTAAATTTACTAAGAAAAATAATGCAGTATAGTGATCTTAATCTCCTTCTTCATGTATCCACCACTGGAAAGTATCAAGGTCCAGTCATGTGCTAGATGCTAGTACAGCAGCTTTAGCTCTTAGAGAGGTTTTGCTGAGCAGGGTACTCTCACCTTCACTCATTTAGAATTCAAAATGCAATTCCATTTTCAATACTAAAGATATAGGACATCCATTTTAAAACATTAAATGATTAAGATGGGTCATCCTTTGTTCTCCAATTACTGTCACCATAGGCATAAAAGAAAGACTATTCCAAAACATGTCAGTATGGAACAATAGATTTCAGTAGTAAATATTGACAAATGTTAGGCAATTTAAACTGACTGGAAAAAAAAAATCTTATCCCAAACAGAACTTCTTATCCCAGCAAGAGAGAATAAGAAGATACTTTGAAATATTCTCCAAGAAATCATTTCACTGTTGATTCACTGTTGAAAACACTTACGTAGCAAAGCAATGAGATACAATAAGTTATTAAGTCAGTGTTTATACAATGACACCTGATCATTTCAATTATTTAAATTATTTTGCTAAACTTTCTTTAGAATTGCTTTTTCTAAACAGTTTCATATTTTTTTCTGTACATCTGAAGTCCCCATGCCTCCATCTAGGAGTTGTATTACACAAAGCCTTACAATATTTGTTATTCAATTTTGATTTTTAGAAGGGTATTATATAAATTTTGCAATTCTTCCTCTATAGTTTCTTTCTATGCACCATATTATACTTTTCCTCTCAGCTACTGATATTTCTTACCATTACACAAAGTATTAGTTTTCCACACACTCAGGACAGTCTCCCCTGCCAACACACCAAGCCCAACTCAGCCCATCCCATGCAAATGTAAACAATAATTGGATTGTATGGGTGCTACTGAAGTTTGAGAGCTGTGATGCTGTTTTTTCTTCACTTTGCTCCTTTACTTTTCATTTTTAAACTCATTAAAATCATTTCATCTAATCATCAGATGTAAGTATTGGAGAGGATTGTAACAAAACTGATATAAAAATTAATTCTCTATCCCAAGAAATTAGCACTGGTATCTTCCTGTTTAATCTGTAGCCAATAAATGCATATATTAGCAGTACATTTATAAACACATGGAGTTCCACTAATAATAGAATCCACAAATATCTATTTCACGATAACAACTACCAAGCAAAGTAGTTAGACATGTTCTGGCAGACTTTTATAGATACATAGATTTTAATTTAGAAAGGACCATCTGAACCTCATAGCTCTTAAAATAGGCTGTAGAATTAATGCTGCTAGTCCCTTTCTACACTCAGAAACTTAGGTCTGTCTGAATTATGAAATCTTTTAACACCCCAAATATAACAAACTTGGACTTACATCATATTTATATATTTAAACATTCCATTACTAAGAATTTTATTGCATTAGGAATAGATACTATCATTCACTGTAAAAAAAATGACTCCACTGTGAAAAAAGCTGATTTTAATGATCAGACATTAATGTGTAATATTTTCTTCTGTTTCTGTGTATTTACATGTAGGCAGACTTTTTGGGTTCCGGCTACCTGGATTGAGACTTCTAACATACAGAAAGCAGTCCTTACCCCAGGAAGACCCCGACGCAGTCATAATCGATTCATCTAAGCACAGCGATGACTCAGTGGCAATGAAGCACTTTAAATCACCTACAAAAGAAAGCTGTAGTCCTTCAGAAGTGGATGATACAAAAGCACTGATTCAACACAGTAAATGTTCACCTTTGGTTAATATATCTGGACCTCTTGACCACTCATCACCTAAGCAGCAGTGGGACAGACTTTACCCTGACATGATACAGACAAGCAATCCACTAACCCATTCCAGATCAAAGGAAAGTATTTGTAGTATACGGAGAGCCTCTTCAGTACATGACATAGAAGGCTTTAATGTCCATCCCAAGAACATTTTTAGGGACCGTCACGCAAGTGAAGGTATGGTAAAAAGTCAATCGCTGTTCTTTGGTGTACTAAAAAAGGAATTTTTTCAGTATTTCATAGTAATAATCATCACTTTGTAAACAAATCTAAATATAGCCAGCTAAAGATAATGACTCCAAGGCGTATTGAAAATATTAAGGGCCCAAATATGCCAGGCTTATGTACACTCAATATTGGTTTTTTTTTTCCATGGAGACTAATGGAATCAGGGTGTTGATCTTCTCTATAAGGATATAGCAAATATTGGGGCCAGCATTCTTAGAGCTAATATTGGTGTTTGGGGGGAAAAAGATATCAGGTGATCAAATATAATTGCATGTACCATTCTCTCCTATATTTACATATATTAGATTGTCTTTTACCGTATGAAATCATACTTCAGTGATTAAGTTTATTTCTCTTAAATCAGTAATGTGCAGATTGTACATTCACTGGTCCAACAGAGACATGCTTTTTCTCTCCTGCTGAAGAAAATATCCTCAGCAACTCCACTGAAAAGCTTTGTGCAATGAATAATGAAATATCTAGCGAAATGGTGAAATGCTTAGTGTAAACTTTGTTCAAGTGTGATTTTTCTCCATGTGCTAGTATATTCATGCAATCAGCAAAAGTTACAAAGATGTTTCCTCTCTCTTCATTTTCATTGTCTCTCCTAAATCCATGGAATGTAGTCCATGATTTCTTTTTGAAGATGAGCAGTTTAAAAAAACTTGGGAAATAGCTTAGCAAACAGAGATTTGAAAGCCCCTTGAATTGAGAGGTCTCTTTTAAAGTGGCTTTTGAAGAAAAATGCCACATATACGCTTTCACAGCTACTGATGGTCTAGTGACTTAAATTACACACCTTTATATTTAGGCCAGATGACAAGAAATGTATGGTACTATTTTAAGATTTAAAAAAATATGTCATGGAAGAATGTGTATAAATTCTTAAATTAGCAGGAAAAATATTTTTTATTTTCAGTGGTGGCTTGTTTATCTCTGATTCACTGACCACAAGTGTAAAAAAAGTGTCAATTAAGTTCTTCTGCTTTTTGGAATGTTCCCTTCAAGAATCCTGTGCTTCTATACATTTCCTAAATTATGTCTGCATGTTGCTCTGACACCCAGTTAAGCTCATAGAATAGCAAAACTAAGCATTCCTTTCAATCACTCTTCCTGTATTAAATATAATACATAAGTCCTTTTTTCATTTTTGTTTCTTTTGGACCATGGGGTTTGTTTTTTTTCATTTCAAATTAATGTGAAAGTCAACTAAATCCATCTTAAGCCATACAATTTGGTATAGTTCAGGGTCACATTAAGCCAAGATTTCAAAATCAGGAGGCAAAAATCTCCAGGGTTGAACTTTGGCAAGTCCTTTGGACCTCTTGCATAAGCTTTATCATGGTTGAAACTTCCCCATTTATTGAAACTCATCTTTCAAACAAAACACATTTTAAAATATCTGGTTTTCAATTTTTATTTTCAGAACATTTTTCATTATAGTACTTCCCAAATGGTCATTGTACATCCAGTTATGTACCTATGAAAATGTGTAAAAATCAGTTTGAATATTAAGTGTCTTTGATTACAGTGGTAGAAAGCTGATGCATAAATCACCATGTAATTAAATACTTGCTGAATGGAGGAGCAAAAATTTCTATCTCTGTTTTATGGAAAAAATTTTTTCAAAAGTTACATACTGAGGAAAATAAATTTTACTATGAGGAGTCAATAATCCAATTGAATTCCTAATGCCTGTCCTGAAATGTGATCACTTAAAGTGCAAATACGAAAAAAAACCTCTCTCTTTTCACTCTATGTAAACTACAAAATAGAAGAGAACCGTGCCCTAAGTTTATGTCATGCATAGTCATTCTAGAAAAACTCAGCAGAAGAGAGAACAGCTCTCAGAAAGGCATTAGAATTAGTAACCATCCTTGATGCCATCTGCTTACAGTCATGTTAGAATTGGGCACCTTATGCTGAAAAGATGTTTAAATTTATCCAGCAAGTCCTAATTGCCTAATTCAACAGTGAGCCATAAAACCCTATTACTTCTATAAAGTTATCCGTGCAAGTCAGGCAACCAAGATTTAGCTTAAATAATCTTCTCTGGGTTTGCAGATGCTGAACAGGGAGAATGCAAAACCTTAAGTACAACAAGTACAAGTAAACTACAGTCCCAAAAGGCTAAACTCTTCCCAAAGGAAACATGGGGTTTGATATATTTTTCCATTCCATTTTTATTTTGAGCTTTCCTAAATAATTCAAAAACTACTAAACTATCTGAAAATGCAAGTCAGGATTCAATTTTTTCCTGCCCTTGACAGTTCAAATCATATTAATTGAATCAATAAAGCAGAATTCTGAAAGAAGATAATAACATTACTTAGCTTAATACTAACTACAGCAATTTACCTGCAGTCAAATTTTAATATAATACAATTGAGAGCAGAAATTATTTCATGTGTTAAATTAATTTATGTAGCATTGTTGCCTACCACTTTAAAATTATCTTCACTGTCCCCATTATATGCCAAAAAATTTTACAGTAGAAATTACAACTTAGGAATTTTAATTCATTTGAGTGTACTGGATCAAGTTCCATTCTAAATTTCCCTATATGACAGCAAAAGCAACAGGGCACGAACTGTTTCTTACATTCACCACACAAAATGCAGCCAAGCCAGCCTCATCTGAAACACTAGTGATCCGGATTTTGCAGGCAGGAACAAGCTTACAGGGATATTCAGAAATGTTATTGTCTTCAGAAAGTGGACTCATCAAGATCGCAGTGGCCTTCTGAAACAGCAGCAGGCTTTTGAGCCCAATTCAGCCTCTAATCTCCAGTACTGCTGCTGATGCCTGGCGCTGGAAGGGATTGGGCTGGGGGGAACTAAACACCCTTCCACAGCCCGGGTCCAGAGGGCCCAGCTTGATGTGCCGTGCTCCCCAGTGCTGAGGAAGCCGAGGAGAAGACAGCAAGGTGGCAGGTGTGACAAGGTCCAGCGCCACCTCCAATGCCACCTGCAGGCCATGGCCTCTGTCCAGAGCAGGCCTGACCCCTCTCCACAGGCACAGGGCTGCTGGGCAACATTTGTGCTGAGCACAAATGCCTCAGCCTCAGAGGTGCCATGGCAGCCCAGCAAAACAAGGTGAACGCCTGTGTGAGCCCAAGCACATTTGAGAGCTGGTAACCTGGTCACAGCAGGTATTCGCACCAGGAGGAAGGCCCCATTTCCAGTCAGACCCTCCTCACGCCCCCCAGAGCCACAGCCAGGCAGGGCACAACACAAGGGCACAGTGGCCTTACATTACTATCATCTGAACATGAATATGAAGTGAGGCATCTACCTCTTCACCTGTGTGGTTCTTTAAAACAGTGAAACAACAGCAATAATAATATTCTCCCTGAAAAGGTTTGATCTGATGAGAGGGTTCAGGGCCAGGTGTGCCTTTGAGGACAGAAAGCTTTGCCACTGTTTCCTTGTGGAAAGGCACCTGAGAGCTGAAGAAAGGTTTAAAGTATATCTTTCTCTAGCACTTAGAAGGGCATTGCTAAGGTTGCTACCATTTTGAAAGCATTTTCTCACATGAGTCTAGGCAGGCATGGGGTGGTCTGGGGGTCTGTGCTGGGCCTCCTGTGCAGCCCCACACGCCATGCAACCACCCGGCACTTCTGCCTCAGCTTCTCTTAATTACGTGGGACGAATTACTTCTTGGCACTTTTGTCTTCCAACCCACTGCCAGACTTGTGGAGAAAGAATTTTATCATGTTTCTGTTAAGGCAAATTAGCTAAAGCCAGTCCTACTGCCTGACGATCTACTCCAAACACTTTTACACATTATCTCAATTGTCAGAGTGATTTCACCTTCACTTAAGGTCTTCATAATACAGACAAGGAGGTGCAACAATATTTCAATTCAAATCATGCACACTTTGAAGCTGTATTTTCTGCTTTTTCCAATGTAGATTTTAGTTGTCTTTTTTCTCTTTTTCTTCACTTTTATTCTGCTGAAAACCAGACAATGGTCGCAATGTCACAGGTAAAGTATACATCTAGACTGTACCTTCCAGTCTTTCAATAAGCCACACTTTTTGGCATGTTACTTTGTCTGCTGTATGAAATGTTCAAATGTTCAAATGCAACATTCTCATGTTGACCTCTCTAAGGCTAGGTATATTACATAAATTATATTTGTTAAACATGTAGTTATTCCTGGAACTCTTGTCTCAAAGCACTAACTATGAATCCCTGGAAAAAACTAAGGCATAGTTAAACAGCTTTTTAACTTAATTATTTGTTAATCCAAAAAAAGGAAGAGAGGGAAGTAGAACATATCATAGTCACTTAACTCAGTGCTTTTGTCCCTAAGCAGTCAAAACTTCTGCTGAAGCTACCAGCAGTTTTACCTGTAAAAGGATGTGTGATTGTATGAGGACATTAGCAAATGATCTGTTGTTATAAGATGTTTAGTTTTCAGTTAAAACTCTCAAACATTAAATAACTGATAATCAGGACCCTTGTGGAAATATCTTCACTTATTCCTCTTTTGTCTTTTTAAAACTAGTTTCACGTTCCTGGATGGCAGGGGGTATGGTTTCAAGCTTCCTGTAGCATCAAAATGTGCATGCATGAACTTCATTGCTAATTTTATGTTTAAGTAATATTCAGTGCAATTACAAAAGTGTTTCTTTTCACCAGCATTGAGCTACATGTTTTAGGAGAAATTTGAACATAATCCATAAATTACTTCTTCCATTTCTGATTACTTACTAAAGTGTTCTGTTTAATTGTCATATTTGTATCTGTGGGAAAACTGATTTGTTACTTCATGCATGATGCAAAAAGTGTGTGTACCTGGTAAAAACTCTCTAAACTGCATGCAGTGCATGACCTAGATTCTGTAAAAAAAAAAATTGTGGACTACAAAATCATTGCATTTGCTTCATGTTTATGTTGGCAAAATCTTGGGTAAAAAACATGCAGTTTCTGTGCTGTACAATAACTTTTAGAAATGTATTTACTGCTGGTGAAAGATGATGAATTGGCAGCTCAGGAGAGTGAAATCATTTCTCAATGCATTGTATAAGCAAGGATGATGAAATCCCACCATAAAAATGGGGAGCTCAAACTTAACCTGCAAGATTCTCCTTTTTAGGCTAAGCAGAAGCAATTCATTCTCCCTGCTTATTCAGTTCTCTGCCTCTCCGTTGAAACTGTCAGTCAGGGTGCCAATTAGTATCAGTTGTGATTGCGATTTGTTATGGCCCTCTTTTTCTGCTTCCTGTTATGAAAATATAGCAATGGTCCACTAGCTGTCAAGTACCACCTCAATTTCTGCCAAGGCTGTACTTAAGCTAATACTGTCTTTCAATCAATTACCATTGTCAATGAGGTGCATTATACCTTTCACCACTCTCTAAAGCAAAAGAAGGTGTGGTAAAAGAAGCAAGATTTCATTCTCATGTGCATGAATTTAAGCCTAATATCATGTTCTAGGGCACGAGTATCAGCAAAAGAGAGAGTAATCCCTTTTGGAATGAAAGCGATAAAATATGTAAATCCCAGAAACCAAAAGTTCAATGCAATTTAAGCATCTGTAAAGTTACTAACATAACAAAATCTTGCCTACTATCTAATAGCAGGTTTGCCTAAGCTATCTTAGTTTTCTCTTACTTTTGAATTCCTAAGGTATCAAGAATCTTGTTAATCTGACAAATGGTTTTAACTTGATATCCTGCTTACTGAACTGATTCAACACTCGGAAACTATTGCTAAAACAGGGAAGCAGGGCTGAAAGTCTGCAGTCTGACTCCATGTACAATAGCATGCACTAGCCACATTAGTCACTTCACTGATTCGTGAGGAGATTTTGTGTGCCCTGATATATTTTGAAGACTAATTTTTAGTTTACTCATATAGATGATGTGAAAGATAGATTCAGGTCCCAACTGGGCCAAAAGGCATTTAAGTATAGTATCACAATCCCTTGGTGGTATCCTCAGTACCAGGCTTTTTTAACATTCCTTGCAGGTGAAAGGTGCAGGTTCTTCTCTTTTCCAATGAAGCTGTTCCACAAAAAAAAAAAAAAATACAGTAGAAGAAAAAGGGCTGTTTTACAGTTTAATGGTTAGAGAACTCAGGCACAAATTTTTTTTTTGGACCCAAACTTTTATTCTAGAGCATCATGCCCTCCCTTGTCATCTTAAATTCTTTTCTGCACTGTGGCAAAATTTGAAATGGAGTAATAGAGATTTTCTATCTGTGGCCCAGATTAACATACAATTATCATGATTTAAGGAGATAGAAAACCTATGTAAATCCTTATAAGCTTCAAAAGAAAATTAAATGTCTGCTTCTTCAGCAAGCACTTGAAGCCAGGTGTGATGAAAAATCAACCCTCACTTAAAGAATTTAAAAAAAAAAAAAAAATCAGCACAGCGTGAAGCATTTCCCCACAGCCATCCCCAAGCAGCTAGTTGCTTTGAATTTCATTCATTCTCACATTGCAAATAAAATCAGCTGTTCCACTGGTGACTTTGCAATTTATTCCATAGGCCTAGTCCTATCCCATTGACTGTTCCTGAATCAACACACGTATTCTTGTTTTCCTCTCAGGAAGACAAAAGAAAGCGAGAAAAGCATCACATTGACACCCTTAATAGAATTAAGGCAACCTTAAATAAGGTTCTCTTGTGGATCTAAGAAATACCCCTCAATCCCACACTTTATGGACAGTATTACTGACTGCAAAGCCTGGATTTTTTTCTTAAATCCCTAAGTGGATTTAGGTCTCACTGTCTAAACATCTTTGTAGTTCTTTTTTCCAATATTGTTCTCAAAAGCAACTTTTCCTTGCAATGAATACTTCTGGCTTCCCAATGAACCTTATGACAGTACAAAACAAGTATTCTGATCATTTATATTGCTTTTTTGTTCAAAGAACTCTGTCCAATAATGAAAAGAATATGGAAGGATATATAAAGGATATGCACCTCATGAAGTATGAAAATTCTGTATTTTTGTCATGATGCACTAAAATAGTATAAGGTTATATATACTGTTAATATTCTACCTATGAGTATCCCTATGGTTTCCAATATTTTGTTAGCAATGACATGTGAAGAGACATATTTTGGAGAGTCTACTCAATTTTCCAGTTTCTTTGAATTTGGTTGTGAGCATAAGCAAGGTAGGGATGTGATAATAGAGCCTTCGCTAATTCCAGTCACTCTTATATAATCATGAGTCCTATTTCCGCTCTTATAAACAAATGAGCATATAGTCTTTATATTCAGCCAGAACTATAATAAGAGCACAGCAGCATTCCCATTCCATTAACATGAAAACAAGTGAGGACAGATGCACTATGCAATTTTGAATACATCAACTTTAAAAATATATTGAGAGTTATATGTAAAGGAAATGTCATATTTATAGGCAATATTAGATTTGAACCTTACTAGCAATAGAGTTATTTTTTAAATGTAGATAGTTTTTATTAACAAGGAGTATACAGAAAAATAGTTTTTAATCACCCTTTTAACATATCCCACCTAACCATTAATGATAATTTATTTCTCTTCATTTCCCAGATACTAAATGTGTGTTCCAATTTTTTAGGGCCTTTTAATCATATCAAGTCCAGTCTGTTGGGATCCACATCGGATTCAAATCTCAACAAATACAGTACAATCAACAAAATTCCTCAACTCACACTGAACTTTTCAGATATCAAAAGTGAAAAAAAATCTTCATCTCCTCCTTCTTCGGAGAAAGCAATTATTGCACCTAAGGTGAAAGACCGAACGCACAATGTAACAGAAAAGGTTACACAGGTAAGGTAATGCATATTATTTTAGTTAATTTTTAATTTTTTTTCAGTGTATTTGATAATATCTTACTCTTTTAATGAGTGGTTCGGCTATCTCCAGGATAATTTGAAGGCTTTAAAAAATTATGTAATTTACCTTCAATTCAGTTGCTTATAAGAAAGTCTACAACATTAGATGATACTGCTAACAAACAGAACTTTTCAGCTCTGTTTTTTCATGGAAAAGAAATGTAGTATGCACCATGCGTCCCAAATACAATCATTAATTGTGGTGATGCCTGTCATTCATAAATGTTAGTTTCATTCTTCATAATTTTTCTCAGCATTATGAAATGCAGATTAGTGTAAGGCACAACATGATAACAAATGGTAGGTGATTGTACCACTGTATAACAATTATAGCTCATAATTTCTGTTCAAGTTCTTTGGGTTTTCACAATGCTCTTTCTTGTGGATATCTTTTCTACATTTGTGCATACATAAAGACGTCAAAAAGAAAACCAGATACCTTTGGACTGTATGTATGATTTATCTTGTGAACAAGGCATATAATTGAAACAAAAGTGAAAATAAATTAAGATATCATGTTTCTTTACTCTAAGACAGATGCATTGCCCTCTGAAGTCAATAGAACTTTTCATCTAATTTCAGTATTTTTACATTTGTGTTACACCTTATATGGAGAGTGACTGGGATAGGCTAGCAAAGTGGAACATACTAGAAAAAAAATAGCAATAGATAACAGTATCCCAAATAAGTTTTATAGGGTTAGTAAGCAGAAGGTTGGCCCTTAAAGGCCCAGACAGACTGAAAGAGGTAAGAAGTGCTTTGTAGTAGAATGCAGATAGATCTTCCATAAGGAAGATCTTGCAGAGTAGCTTTTGACTTAGAATTGTAGAATGATAGTATTTAAGACCATTAAGTCCAACCATTAACCCAGCACTGACAAGTCCACAACTAAATCATGTCCCCAAGTGCTCACCAGACTGCAGCTTCTCTACATTGGTGCTCTGCCAGTGTCCATGCTCCTATTCCCTTTAATAGATATAAAAAGGAATGTATTGTACACCCTCCTAGAGGAATAGAGATAAAAGCTCTATCATTTCTATTTTGAGATCAGTTAGTGCCTAAAAAGTAATTGGATTTTTATCTTTCATATATTTGTCTTTACTTGCTAGCTTGAATCTGGAACCATTGTCCTTTCTTCTGTGGTCAGTTTTGAAAGATATAATCTCTTCAGGATCCATTTTGAAATGGTTTAAATTATTCATAGTAGTTATATATAGAAATCTTTTCATAGATAATATGGCAGAAAGTCAAGTTACATAAAAAAGACTAATTTTTATAAGTTATATAAGCATGAGGCAAGGTAGGTTTTTTAGGCTTAGTGTGTTTTTTTTCTTTTTCTTTGTTTTTGTTTTTGGCTTTTTTTTTTTTTTTTTTAATTCTGACTGACTAATTAGTGCCAGAGCACTGTTTCTATGTA